>NC_051177.1:210385657-210525656 GCF_013339695.2 Rhipicephalus sanguineus
TTTTAATAAAAAACCTATGACAGTAAGGCGCCTGTTGTTTTCACACACGAACTCCACGTTGAGGCAGAAATACTTTGCCACAGATAAAATGACACTGTTTTGACTAATTAACAAAACCTCGTTAATTAAAGTTTTAATTATTGACTTGAGGGCAGGTGTTTATATTACAAAGCTGTGTTGCGTGCCAACTTATGCCATACCTATTTTTTTAGAAATCCCTAAAGTTGAACGTAGTTTGAGATATTCGTCATCGAATTCCATGGGCGATATCGAAACTGATCACGCAAGGCGCACACGCAGCACGGCCGTTCTGCTACGTCAGACCGAAACTACCTGTCAAATGGGAGTGATGAAACTTGAATGATGGCGGACCGTGGCCGTATGTTTTTGTGAAAAGCTGCAAGTCATCTCACTTGCGCTAGCACGTCGCCTTACTTTTGCGTGTAGTGTTTGGTGCTTATCTCTTTATTTCGAACTGTGGACAAGAAAACCGCAATATCAAACTTTTCTTTGTCTGGGAAGCATAAAACTCTGGGGCGGCCACTGCGGCACTCCTTCTTGCAGACAGACTAAATAGTTTTTCGTGCCTTTTTATAGTTTAAGAAAGAAACCGATAGGCACCACCCGTCGCGTGCAAACATTAAGCTGTCTACTTCTGTATTCCAGAATGCTTGCCGATTTTTCTGACCAGATTCTGCTTTGGCGCGCTTCATTCAAATCTCATCACTTCCCTGTCACGTGTCGTTACGGTGTTCCGCCGCACTTGGTGCGCACTGGGCGCAATCAGTTTCGATTTCGCCCTTGAAATTCGATGATGAATATCTCGAACTACACACCACTTTTGTGATTTCTAAAAAATAGGTATGCCACAAATTGGCATGCACTACAACATTGTAATATAAACACCTGCCCTGAAGTCAATAATTTAAAAAGTTAATGAACGAGTTTTTGTTAATTACTCGCGTCAACGTCATTTTAGCTGCGGGAAAGTATTTCTGCCTTGACATAGAGTTCATCTGCGAAAACGACAGGAGCCTGACTATCATATAACTTTTATAAAAAATCTGTAGTGTCTAAAAAAAAACACCCTGTATATGTGTATCTGCATGAGAGATAACTAGAGCTTCTGCCTACCGCAATAAAACTTGTAAAAAACTTGAAAAGTGCATATCCAGATAACAATGACAGTGCAAAGAAACAGTACACAAGAAGGCAACAAAGAGACACACACAGCACTGTCGCCTTCTTGTGTACCGTTTCTTTGCGCTACAATTGTTATCCAAATATGCCGTACCAACAAGCCTGCCTTGGTACTTCAACTGAAAACTGCTGCGAAGGGGAACACAACAAATACTATTTATTTCTCCCGAACCATTTCGTCTTCATCGGAAGTGAAATGAAATGGAATGAACCACAACAGACACGCAGTTTGGGGGCCCAAACAAAAAAGAAATGAAATAAAGAGGCAATCAACAGTGACCATTGCTGGGGTATTCTACAATGGTTGCAAGAAAGCGGAGGAAAAAAAGGGCTGGGGCAAAGAGAGAGCTGCAGGTGATGAGGTGCGTAAGAATAGCAGCAAAAGAAAGCGAAGAGGGGGCCAAAGAGGGCACTTGTTGCTTCTAGACATTCCAATTCAGCCCGGATTGCCAGCTCGTACACACACAAGAAGAGACACATTCAGGTATGACCTGCTCCAGCTTTGTGTAAGCTTTGGCACCCAATAAAACAACAAAGATGCCAAGAGGAGGAATGTCACTCGGAAAGCGCACCGGTTTGTGTGTTCATGCCACTTTCTTTCACATGTGCCTATTACTTCCCAGCTTCATACTGTCGCCACCATTGTCAGCCTGTCCACTGTGGGGCAAAGGCCTATGATCTCCTGTCCTGTGCAAGCCATTTTATGCTTGCAAATTATCTCGTCAGTCCACCTAACCCTTTGTCGTCCTTGGCCACCCTTCCCAGGGCTTGGATTGCTATGCCTTTTATGCGCCCCATGCTTTGCCATCTTCCCTGCCTTCTTTGAGACAGAAAAAACAGCCAGCGTGCGACTCACCCGAGTGAGGATGGTGTGCACCGGCTCGTCTGGCTCACCCCAGGATGGCGACTCGGCCCGCCACGTCTTGATGTTCTTGTCGTCCCCCACCTAAGCGAGGACAGCATCACCCCTGTGGTTGGTTTCTCAAGAAAATGCATTTTGGGAGCTCCAGTTCGCCTGAACTGAGTGAGTTACAAGGTAATTAAGCACATCAGAATGACCTGGAATGAGTACAGAGTGCAAGAAAACAAGAATGGATGTTCTTGTAGAGCCGGGTTGTACGAGACGGACACGTCTTTTCAGTAACAACGTCTAGTTTATTCTGCCCAACAAGAGAGAGGAAAGTAGGGCAAGTGCACACAGTGCATCGGAAGTGGCAAGAGTGAACGAGCTCGTAAAGGGAGGAAGAAAAGGGAGCTCGCGGTCTGGCACCAACCCGAGGCACTCCGCAGAGCTTTTACGACCACGGGGGTGTGCGACGGTGGCCGCGTCACTACATTCTAAACCCATTTGAACAAAAGTTATGGGACCTTGAACATTCCAAATGAGTCTCCACCAAGCTGGGATTTCAGCCACAAATATTCAACATACCACAACTTTTCTTCAAATGGGCTTAGAACATCCATTCTTGTTTTCTTGCACTTTGTACTCATTCCAGGTCATTCTGATGTGCTTAATTACTTTGCGTCTCTCTCAGTTTAGGCAAACTATGGCTCCCGAAATGGCACCTGTAATTCAAAAACTACATATTGTACTGGGAAGAAAATTGTATATTTGAAATCAGCACACAAATATACATAAACTCAGCGAGTTTCATTCAAATATATCAAGAACTTTTAAAGGCTCAGTGTCCACCCTTAAGGAACGAAATGCCACAATTTGGCTGCGTAACCAATGTGTACATTATTTACAACTACACCCAATTCTTCATTGTTACACAGAGTAACATGATAGAATGATATGCGGGGTCCCTCATTTGTGCCTACAAAAGATCCAAGGTAGTTATTGAATCGGAGCACACAGCACCCAACAAATCTCAGAC
Organism: Rhipicephalus sanguineus; assembly: GCF_013339695.2. NCBI lineage: Eukaryota > Metazoa > Arthropoda > Arachnida > Ixodida > Ixodidae > Rhipicephalus > Rhipicephalus sanguineus. Next base: position 210,388,738 of record NC_051177.1, read on the forward strand.
CTAAGGAAAGCTGTAGAGAAAGAGCTTGTGTAAAAAGACTTACACATACTAAATGTGTATTTGTATTAGCCGTTTCATTCCACTCCTTTCCTGAGACTACATGTGAACTACTACAAGATCTTTCAAATTATTTGTAAAGTTTCTGGTGCAGCTTCAAACACGCTATTGACACAGTTATGATCCACCTCACCGTGATGAAGCGCTGGCCATCACCCGGAAATGTGATTCCTCGCACCATGCCCTGGTGAGCCTGAAGGGTTCGTACGCACTTGCGCTCTGCCAGATTCCACACCTTCACCTGTAACCAAGCAAGGTCAAATGACTCTCAGCAGATATCACGCAAGAGTTACCAACAAGCTGCATGTTTCCAGATACAGTACTTCCTACACAGAGCTGCCACTGTCTTGTCAGTTATGTTCACCAAGAATGTGAAGCAGTGGTTTGGCGCATGTGAAAGCTGGAACCACTGTTTCAATTTTCCTTTGTCAGCCCTTCATCAGCTGAAGCACATCAGTCCTGTGCCTGTTGTGCTTATGGTTCAGGCAAAGCAAGGATGGTTTCTACTCCCCACTCACAACATCCTTGGATGAACATATTGCAAGAAACGATTTTCACGACCCAGTTAAAAGACTAAAGGATAATATTGTGGCGATGAAGCCAACCACGCAAGAGTAGACAAGTTTACAGTACGTAGCAGGAATTCTCACAGCGAAACTTTCCAAGAGCACGACGATTAAACAGGACATGACACAGTCACCCCGCAATTTGCAGTTTTCAGAAAAAATAAAAGAGCATTTATTGCACCTGTACGTATACAAAAAATGGGTTGCAAAAGAATATTTCAGTGCAAAGTGAGCCCTAGAAGTTGCTGGCTGTAAACCCCACCCACTGCCGGCGACTGCCATTGTGCCACGGTGTGTAGCAGAGCTGACGTCGTCTATCGAAGTTTGAGCCGTTAAAAATTGTTCAATTTCAATGCCAAGCTGAACAAAGCTGAAATAGCTCAATTGCACACGCAGCTGACGACGGAACAAAATCGTTCGCCGGAATGTAGGCGCTCGCAAAGTAAGCAGCTTGTTATGTCACGGCTGAAGAGTGCATCACTAGTGCCCGACTCTCAGGTCGCTCGCTTGTTTACCAGAATATTGAATTATAAATTAAGTGCTTGACCAAATGTGCTAAAATTTCGCCAGCTCGTCTGTCCGAAAATTAGGTGTCATGGCCCTTTTAACCACACCACAGGAGCCAGATCTCAAGATGCCAGGTAGCGGCATTTACACCCACCAAGCTTCGTATTACTGTAATGGGTGTAAAATGTCCTCTGTAGTGTGCCTGCAATACTGAAATCTACCTCTTCACGTACAACTCAGCTCAACTTGCAACTTGTGCTACCTTTAATGTGTGGTTACAAACACAAATGCGATGTGCTGAGCTTCAATGCTTGCACTCTCTAGGTCAGTACATTTGGAGATAAAAGGAATCCTCACATGACATTTCCAACCTTTTTATTTGTTAGCTGAACGTATTAATTCACAAAACATGAAAAGAGAACAGCACCTTAAGTAATGTAATATAAAACTTGCTTCGATGAACCAGTTTCACCAGTTCAAAAGTGAAAACACATCACAAAATGTTGCACACTTCACAGTGACTCCAGGAATAGTTCTCTCTTTTCCTGGGTTCACTGTAGCTGACACAAGAGCGCAATCAGAGAAAATGTAAACACAAATGTTTTTTTCTTTTCTTTTTTTGAAAGCAACATCATCGTACCTAGTGTTATTGCTGAACAATGTATGAAACTTTTGCTCTGTGTAACGACATCGCATTAATGATGTTGTTGTGAAGTGCCATATCTAGTGAGCCATTTTAGTACAAAATCAAGATATCTTGCAAGAGTTTCGCAACTTTCATATTTGCAAAGCATAATCCTTTCATCTACGAGTCTGTCGTAAAGCTTCAAACAATTATCAGCCTAAAATGAACGAACTTCTTTGTTTCCACTATTTTCTGCTCTGCTCATGCGACATAATTCTGTTATGCAACTGTTACGTGTCTTTTGACTTCCTCACACTATATTTTTTCTCTCATGTCGCAACTCTCAATGTCTTAACCCCTCTACTGTAATGTGTTTCAAGAGAATGTAAATTAGATGACTGAATGAAAAGAGCAAGCGAAGTCCCATGTTCATCCACACCATTTCAAGGCAGATTGTCACACAGCAAGTTTTCAACAAAAAAATCATGCCATGTTCGTACGAACAAAGCAATCTCGTGCAACTATGCCGAGTGAGCAGAGTGGGACGCACCTCTCCGTCACAGGCACCGGAGAAGAGTTGGGCGAGGAACCTGGGGTGCTTCTGCAGCACCTGGACTCCATCCCTGTGGCCATCCAGGCTGCCAAGGAAGGGTCGCGCAAATATCTTGTCCAACTTGACCGCATTCAGGGCTCGTGTGTACTCGCGACACACCTCGAATGGGTGCAGGCTCGGGTCAAAGTTGCGTTGCACTGAAAAAGGCCAGGGCATGGTACAAGAGCAAATGTCACAAGTGACATGGGCAAACATGGACCATCATATATCACCTATCAGTAACGTGCACGAGATGGTCAAAAGAATGCGCCCTTTTGGAAAGTGCCAAGCTCGCCAATTCACGAAACACCATCACCCTAGGCTAGGAATAGCGGCTGACAAATTGACAGAATGGTGATCGCTGCACCAAGTGATGAACCATTTTTTGTTGCCATGCTATTCAAAGCAAGTACGATTCTCACATATTAACGACATGACAGTTATCGTACAATTTCCCTAATTTCCGCTCATATGGAAGGCTCACAGGACTGCATACTGTGGTGCTTTATAGGAGCTTTTCACATTGCGCATTTTCAAGGTACAAAACAATCTTCTTGTCCTTTTATGCGATCAAATTAAGTTGGCTTTGCCCGAGCAATCCAGCCGTCTCGCAAACGTTTCTTAGACATCTTTGCTGACAAAGCTCACACCCGAGGCAGTGTGTTCTTGCTTAACATAGTCAACTTGGTTGTCACCGGCTATTTACCATCCTTTCTGACATTGTCACACCAGCTTTCTTTATTTGACCGCAGACTAATTCTTCCCGAGTCAGGGAAGCTCTCGTAGCTGGACACGCGAAGGCTGAATGTTAAAAGAAGGTGCGCTGCATGCAGTAGACTTGGCGATTCGCTCCGCCTGGACAAAACGACACAGGCTTGCAAGGTACCATACTCAACCAAACTATGGGGCCACTACAGGAGCGGAACGAGTACACCGTACGTGATAGGGACGGATCACACTACCTCGCAAACATTATTAGTGAGTATTAAGAGCATGCTGCAAGTAACTTTCGCGCCTGACCAGATCACATGCTCTTCAGGTGTTCGTGACAGGAAAGGACAGCACTGAAGATGCAGCGCCAGAAGCCTACCTTTGTGAATGTCATGCTTGGTTTCTCTCAGGTAGTCATCAGGGTTTCTCGACAGCACTTTCACTTTCATGTCTTTGCCGTTCACTCACTACAACAACAAGCCACCCTCGCTTAACATCACAGACACACGCATCACTAGCATCACACGCATGCTACACAAGAGCCATGTTGGCCGTAAAAGTTGAAACTAGCAACACCCGCAGTGTCGTACGCTTCACAGTTGTTCACGCTCTTATTGAATACAATTTATGACTAATAAAATGTTAAATTAAATTTTTGTGTGAAAAAAGTATCAATAAAGCGCAATCATTTGGGAAGCAAAGTTTTGCGAGTTTCGGTTTCGTTTACTTGCTCGCGTTTTCTGGTAATGAAGAAGATTGCGAAGACCCAGTCGGTCGACGCTGTCGCAGATGTACGGCTGGTTCGATTAGTGTGGGTACCAGGCCATAGAGGGCTAGCACTCAATGAATATGCGGATGCACTGGCAATATCATCCCATGATGGCCCTATTTTGTCTGTATTGCCCACGTCAGCGTATGTCACAGCAGCGAGATTTGAAAAGCGTACCACGGCCAATAACTTCGATAAATCTCCTTTGTTTTCATCAGATTTCCCACAGCTAAAATTTCCTTGGAAGAGCAGATGGTGTTCATCTAGGAAGGAAGAAATACAAATTACAAGGCTACGCTGTCGAGTCCCACCACTGAACTTTTACCTTCACAGGTCGGGTCTGGCTCAGTCACCGTTATGCCTCCACTGTAATGAGAGGGAATCTCTGGAGCACTTCTTTTTGACGTGCCGAAGATTTAAAACACAAAGAAAAAGACTACTAGAAGAACCCCTGCGGAAGTTGGGCTTGAATTTGTCACTTCCGGTGATTCTTTCATTTGGGGCAACCATATTTGGTTTTAGCCACAGGAGCGTTTTCAACGCTGTCTCTAATTTTTTACGAGAATCCAAAAGAATTGAATGTTGAGTGTAGCCTCAGTTGTCTTATATGCAACTGTATATATATATATATTTTTTTTTGTTCTTGTTGTTGTTTCTATATAGGCGTTTTTTTTTTTCTTCTTTTTCTCTTCTTTAAATCTTGCGAGTTTATATGTAAAGGCTAAAAATTTCACTTCAGCTTTTTCCTTCACGAAGTGAATTAGTTTCCTAAGCAAAGCACCGTCCGCTTCATGGCCTATCCCCCGCAGTGGGTTGAGCCAAAGTACTGAGGAACCAACCAACCAACCAACCAGCTGAAGTGTTTCCTCGACAATGGCTGAAGGCGCCGGTGCAGCACCTGAAGCAGGTGAATATGGCAGTTTTCAGCGTGCGACCCTCCCAATTTATTGAAGCCTAGGCCGCGGAAAGCCATTTACGCAGTCATATGTTAATTAAGGAAAGCATTGCTTGATTGATTGATTGATTGATTTATTGATTGATTGATTGATTGATTGATTGATTGATTGATTGATTGATTGATTGATTGATTGATTGATTGATTGCAGGCCGAGATAAGGATATCCCGGATCCTCAAGTGCCGTAAGAATGACTTTTCTTAATGTGCGAAAAATTACATAGCTTGCACTGACGTCACTGTGGCCGCCATTATGGGGGACCAGCGGGTTGAGACGCTCTGTGAGCTTTCGTTCCAACGCGCCGAGCAAGAAACGGTGACGGCTCGCCATCAGATTAGTGCCGGTGCACCCAAGCATCATTCACACCAAAACCCCCGCGTTCCTTTGTGTTCCCCCTTGGCGCGGCTGGCGAACAAAAGAAAGCGGGGAGAGCACAAAAGAGGGCGGGGACCGAACTGGGTGTCCTCCTCTGCACTGACACACTCTAATGAGATAAAAAGGTCACGGTGGCCGCCATGTTGGGGGACCAGCGCAGAGCACCTGTCTGTGACGTCACGTGCAATGCATATATATGGTACTGTTTAACGGTTGCGTTCTCCAGCTGCTCCTAGTGGGTCGTCCTCTTAAAAACGCCGCTCGCTCTCGGAGCCAGTGCGTTGTAGAAATATAAGATGAAGGGAGATGAAAGCACTCACGTATCTCGGCCATGGCCTTGTCCCAAATTACCCAAGCGTGTGCAGTCGAAAGATGCACAGCCGCACAAATTATTTTTTTGATTGATTGATTTATTGATTGATTGATACGGTACCCCAACAACTAACTGGCCATTGCTGGAGTGGAATGAATGCAGTAAAAGAACAAAAGCAAGTGTTACGATTTAATTCTGGCCATGAAACGAAAATGAAAAATTAATTAGCAAAACAGTATCTCAAGTAAGGGGTGCAGGAGAAATAACACGCGCCATCAAATAGTGTTTTTGTGGACAATAGAAACATAAATGCGCTTTGACAATAAGGCACCTGTCGTTTTCGCATGTAAACTTTACGTCGAGGCGGAAATACATTATCGCAGCTAAAGTTCCTCTCGAAAGACTAATGAACAAGAACAACATGTTAATTTTGTTTATTATCAGCTTGGGCAGTTGTTCGTATATGCAAAAAAATTGGGGAAGCTTGCACTAAGCCGCGCAAGCCTTGAAACAGCGAAACTGGACAATTCTGAAGACTAATCTGGTTGCTTCTAGGTTGTTTCTAGGCCTTAGCAAGGTGATGAGGCTTTTATAGCAGGGAACAGCGCAGATACACGAGACAAGAGAGACTGACAGGACTTGGCGCTGGCTAACAACATGAGCGTTTATTTCGTACACTGTAAACCACTTTGCACCCTTAAGGGGGTTTCAAGCAAGCAAAACACCCTCTTGCTTAAAAAATTAGGGTGTAAGGGTGTTTTCCCTCCCCAAAATAGCCTTTAAGGGGTAATGCTCTAACTAAACACCCTTTAGGAGTTAAAGGGGCTGTCTACCGTCCTTCATCGTTTTTCTGTTTTGTACCGCAATAGAAAGCGTACCGTCTGATGTGTCCAACCTTGCAGCTGTTTCTCTGGAAAGTGTGTAGAAATTTTTAAAACTGAATTTTTAGATCTGCGTTCGGTCTTCTTCCATTGGTGTGAAACATGCCCACAACATTGGCTGTTGGACGCGATGACGATTGTAGTGCCGGTAAAATTAAAACCGAAAGCACATGTGATTTCTGTAGGATTACTTTATTTTCGCTGAACACGAATGTAATGAATGTAACAGTCTTTTTCAGCGCGCTAGCGGTTAAATGAAGCCTTATTATACGATTATAAAACACTTGTTTCGTTGTAATCGCAGTCTATATATCCGTTTATTTTAGCACTATTGCCGCAATCCAAGCCAAGTTGAGTATCAAAAAGATACGATAAATGCACGTCTTAACAGCACAGCACATGTGAGACAATCTAACAACAATACAGCGGCAGAGTACGACCAGCGCGGAGGGCCACATGGCATAGCGCATGAGTTGAAGCAGACGAAATCGAAGCGCCGCAAGCAACGCCACCGGGCGCCTTTTTGGATGCGTAAGAAAAAAAAGGAAAAAGTTACTCTCTGACGCAACCGAAAGCTGCCTCAAGTGCGTAAAATACAATTTCAAGTTATACATGTTTGTTTTTAAGCAAAATGAGTCTACTTGCGAGGATTTCTTGTCCTACCAGTAGATTGATCACATCGCTGTTGGGTGACGCTAGCGGTCATTCTTTCATGATTTTCAACATCAAATTAAAAATATAATTCCTTTTTTATGGGGCGAAAGCATGCTCGTTGCCGCCGATGTGACGAACGATCTTCTCATCTTCACCACAATCAGAAAAAAAAAATTTCCGAGCGGTAGACAGTCCCTTTAAGGCTGTTATGGGTTATCGAAACACCCATGGCCCATTCCACAGCGTTAGTCACCCTAACAGCGTGCCAGATGATAACTGGGACTCGCTGATTAAAATATCGTTGGATCTTAGGCGAGTTTAGATTAAAAGATATGTCTCTTTTAGGGCTACCTACAAGCGTACCATTAATTTACGCCTATATATATATATTGTATACGGAACAGGAATATCTCCACCGGCACTGAACGGCGGCTTTAGACACTATGGCTATATATACCAGATGGTCAGTGTAAGGCTGTGTAGCACGAGCGCTCCGTCCATGTGGTATTTTACAATACGCTTTGTTGTGTGTGCGGTTTGGAGCGTGCGTGCACCTTCTATGCTGAAGTCATCTGTAATTGCATGTTCCCTGACTGGTATATTTTATTTTTCACATTTTTCGTGATAAGGGTGTTTAGGCCATTGGAAACAGCCCATGATAAGGGTGTTAGGCCAGTGGCAACACCCTATGGTATGGTATGATACGTGAAAACACCCTTTTCCTAGGGTGTAAGGTTGTTAGTTATAGACACGGCAAAACCCCCTTAAGGGTGTAAAGTGGTTTACTGCGTATGTGCACAAATATATAGGCTTCTTGGGAAACGGAAATAAACAAAAGGGGGGGAGGGGGGAAAGAGGTCAACGCATGCGTCTTAACTTGTCCATGATCACGTGCGGAGATAATCTCCTTGTCGGTTAGTGCGATCGATGGTGTGCTTACACATGATGGCCCAATGGAATGAATTGCGAGTGCTTCGTAGATTTCCAGGGCGCGGCTATCACGATATCTGCGCAAGATGCGCGTCTGTTCAAAATTAGGACTCAGCACAGTCGGCACAATGAATGGCCAAATTGCTTCCAGTACGGGTCTTGAGGTTGTCCTTGTGTTCTCGCAGACGGTCGTTGATGCAGCAGCCCGTCTGCCCAACGTAAAGCCCTCCGCAGGACGTAGGAACGTCGTAGATCACTTCGGTCTTGCAAGGCACAAACTGTGTTCATGATGCTTCTTGCAAGTGGAGGGACTTTGGCGAGGGGCATTCACCTTCCTGCACAATGAACCCAGCTTTATCGGCGCCGAAAACACCACTCTTACGCTTGCACGTGCAGCACACCGTGTAGGTATGGGATCATAGTGAATTTACAGCGCGAAAAACGAGAGACAAAAGAAGAAGTACTACACAGGACAAGCGCTGATTGCCAACTACAACATTTATTGCGCATAACCCATGCTTAAATAACATCGCTGCGTACCACGTGAACATGAGGGGGCGAAAGGGTAAAAACTTATTACAAAAACCAAGCAAACAGAAACTGTAGTAACTATCATCGTATGCCCAGATAGTCTATCTCTTTTTGAATTAAGCTGATTGAGGCCTGAGCAACGCACACATCTGACAGAGAGCTTATATGCGCAGCCTCCACGATTTCCCGCTGCGTCTGCCCCCTGTGTCGATACAGAATGGCCGTGTTACCAAATAAAGGCACACAACCACAATCGCGACAGTGCAGTGATAGGTGCGAGCTAGCTTGGCCTTTTAGGGAATTATTGTGCTCACGCAGACGCACATTAATGCAGCGCCCCGTCTACCCAATATACACACGGCCACACGAAAGTGGAATCGAGTACACTGGGGATGACCGCCACCCTTGCCCTGTCCTCTTCAGAGCCGTCTTACGATGCGCGTTCAGGAGGACCTCCAGGAAGCCAGCCTTCTTCAGCTTGCAGACTTGATTATTGAAACTTGAAGCAATTGCACGTGGACAAAACCTAACTAGCGCATTTTCATAGCAGAGAAAGCGATAGCCCGTTTGACCAACTTAGAATGGTGCGATGGAAGCTAGATTTTTTAGTGCTTTTGTGCGAACTTTCCCGGCAGTGTGTCCGATTTCTTATTTTCTGGCGATTCCTTGCACTTCTGCACAAGCTCGCTGTAATTGTATCCTCGTCGTTGTTGGAAAATTGCTTGCCAGGCCTGTTTTGGAATGTGCGGCCGAAAGGCTGTCAACATTTTTCGTTAAGACTGCGCCGCGCGAAGAGGACAAGGCATTTTACAGGAATAGAGAAAAAAAGAACAGACTCAAGGAATGCGAAGCGGTAGGCCCCCCTTCGCCCACCGTTCGTGCTGGCGTCTTCCAGGAATGACAGTTCTTGTTTGGATTAGGCTAACGATGACATTCTTGACATGCCATGCGGGCTGCTTCCACAATGAGGCAGGTGCGGTCGTCCGGATAACAGAAAATCACATTGGTCTTTGCGAACACACGGGTGTTCACAACCATACTTTATGGATGTTCGTGCGTGCCTTTGTATGTGTGCGTGTATATATACGCCAGCAAAACTGAACTGAACGAGGCGACCGGCAAGGGACGCGACGTTCTCCACTGCCGCAGCGAACAAAGACGCTACGGCAGGGTTCGTCGATTCTCCGGCACGGTTCGTCGATTCTCCGGCACGGCGCAGAAAAGGCACTCGAGGCAGGAGGTCAACAAACAACACGGGTTTATTAACCCAAGATGCAGCACAGTACGACAGTCACGGGCTTGCAGGCCGTAAAGGGAACTCCGCAAGACCGATCGAGTACGCTTGCCAGCGGCGCTACGACTATCACACAAAGGGCAGCAGTCGAGCACACGAACGAGAAGCCGCCTGCTAGAGCAGTGCGTCAACCTCTCGAGCTAGCCTGAGAGCATCTGACGCGGGCAAGCCCGCGCCAGACAGAAGCGAGCTCAAGGGGGAATGGGGTTGTCACTGGCGGCCAATGAGGACAGCGTCACAGCGTTGCGCAGTGACGTAAGCTAGCTTGGTGGCGTGAGCATGTGAGCATGTCAAGGCATGCCCGGACGCGTGCCCGCGCGCCGGGAAGCCGACGCATGGCTCGCACCAGACAAAGGCCTGACGCTGCCGCCGTGGTCGCCATACTGCCGATTAACGGCGGTCTCCGGCGCTCGAGCCGCTTGGGGCCCACACACGCGCTAGCTGGGGAACGAGGCGCCAAAGGGAAGGGCGCGCTCGATTCCCACAAGCCTAACGGAGCCGGCGTCTGTACCACCGAGGCCCGGCGACGTCGGTACATGCCGCTCGAGGTGGGCAACGTTGCATCTCATGCTGAATTCCCCAATGGGCAACCAATAACTTTGGGACGTCTATCGGACCACTTTACTGGACATTACGTACATCCGGCGGATGCACGACAAATACCGTGGGACGCTCAACAGGACGTCCGCAGGACTATATGGCGCAAAGGAATTGAACATCCCGAGTTAATCCCACCGGGCGTCAAAACCGGATATTCGGACGTGCTTGGACGTATGCAAATTCTGTAAAAATCTTACCCGACGTCCAGAAAACGTCCGTGGAATGACCCATATGCTGGACACAGTGAGGCTTTTGGTCATTATCACGTGCAGAGCTGGACTTTCTGTGTATTTTTGGCACGTTCAGGATATATCCTGAAGGTGCCCAAAAATCCACAGAAAGTCCAGCTCTGGACGTGATATTGACCAAAAGCCTCACTATATCCAGCGGGGCACCAATGGGCTCATTGTAAATACAGCTCAAAAATCGAGACGCAGATAATAAAAGTAAGGACACAAACAAGCGCTTATTTGTGTCCTTACTTTTCTTCTACACACCACTTATATCCAATTTCCATGTAGAATTCACATCGGTTTACTACTGAACAAATAATAAATCTGAACATGCAGAGGATGAACACGTACTTCATAAATGACGTTTAGTGTATGGCGCACAAATAATCATGCTTATCAGAAACAATAAATTATCCAATGATCTTGCAAAAGCGGCTTTATTAATGAATAAAGCGCACCGAATGTGGCACAAAATACGACAGAAGGTGACCGCACAAGGTGAAGCTGATTGACGCAGCGGCAACATAAATTCAAGTTCTGCATGAACGCACTCCAGGTCCCGTCAAAGAAACTGCGCTGGCTTTCACACAAGCTGGCGTGGTCTCGGGCCTCATGTCTTGTACAAACAGCGGTGAAGAAAAGCTGCATACAAGAAGAAGCAAGTAAGCTAGGTATAATTTACAACAAATAATTGAGCATCAAGTCATTCTAAAGACAGATTTCCAATTACAGATGTGCACAAATGCTGTCATGTATTTATTAACGACAATCATAACTACTCACAAAGCGAGGCACCTGTTGTAGAATCGTTGCACTATTTGTCAGCGACAGGCCGGCATGGTTGTAAGCAAACAAACGCTCGCTCGCACGCATACACCCACCCACACACGAGCTGTAACCCGCAGAAGAACAAGATGACCGACCTGGAATAGGGCGAGTAAGTCTGGCTTACGATTCGCAACGGCGCGTCCTCCGTATATAGTTTCGCGTTCGACCAAGATTCAATCACCAACCAAGAACTGTCAAAAGTTCTAGCAGTAATGACGAAAAGTCAGGCACACTTAATTTCACTTACCGAAAGAAGTAGGTTATCCGAATAGCTGCTTGCTAGCTGTAACGAAGGTGGCGAGCAGATCAGGCCATTGTTGTAACGGACCGTCGGCGAAAGCACACAGTAGAGTTTGTTTCACGAATCACTGATGGAAAATATGCGGCAAATGGCATGAGCACAGTTACTTCATGCCAGATAACAGCCAGTGAACCGTAAAGAAAAGCTGGCACGCTACACAAAATGCGAAACGATGACAGCCGAGCTACTGCCAACGCAAAACGACGCGACGACGCCAACGGCGTCTCCGCAGCCGCCGGTGCACAGCACGATCGCGAAGGACACGTTTCAACATGAGTGCCGCCGAAGCTGATTGCACGGTGCGCCGCATGGTGCGCCGGGTGCGCTGCGTTCGTGCCTGCGTTTTGCCGGTTTTACTACTGTTGTCAGTCGCTGCTGTGCGAGCGTGCTGTTAGAGGCATCGTTGTGAAACAAATTATTTTGGGGGTATGGTTGTCTGCGTCATTTGTGTGAGTAAAACCGACGGTAACCGCTCTTTTGACATGCCGTTTTTGTATATTGGCCCTTCTCGAGAAAACATTCGAAGAATCATTGAGATAGTCGTTGTGCACTCGTACTTTCAGACAAAATGCCTGAAAAATGTCTCGAACTAGGCGTTATGAACTTCTTTGGCAAAATAGACTCTGGGTATGCCGTAGCTGTTGAAAATGCTAATAAAGAGTATGCAAGCACATTTGAGGGGAATGCTATATTTAAAAAATACATATATTTTTGGTCTTCTCGTAAACTAATACGTTTTTTAGAGGTTTTGTGTTTCGTGGGAAGAAACTGCAGTCACGTTTACGTATGTGCGTCACCCATTCACCGTTCTCCTAAGCACGTAAATAATCGCGAGAAATGCCACGAATGCAATGCATACATGCTCGCACAATTATCCATGAATTATTTCCTCAATCACATATTTTCCGAAAGATAAAAATTAGCGGCGGTTTCCATATGTTGCAAAATCAGTTTCACGCATTGTCAGATGAACTAGCGTGTAGCGGTTTGCATCCAAACAGCTTTGAAATGTCCGCACGGCCATCTCCTGTCGACGTCCTCTTGATATCCACGCCTGGATTATTGAAAACGTCCACGTGCTATATATTCTTGGACGTCTGTCGGAAGACCTTTTTTGGACATCCAAAACGCGACGTCCGCTGCACGCCCCGTGAACCGCCGTTCTGGGACGCGGACGTTAGGCTCTTCTTCGGACGTCGTCAGGATATTCGTTGTCCATTGGGTCTTGACGACAACAACCACGATCCCCAGCGCAGGCAGCGTCTAGGTTCATTGTCGCTATTATGCACCGTTTCTAATAGCGACAACGAGCAAACGACGCCGACGATGTTAAGCGACACCGAGGAGACGCTCACAGCAACCGACAAGGCAGCCACTATTGGGTCGTCGACCTACCACAACACTGCCAGTATTCCTACCGCAGAACGCACGAATGACCCGCAACTTGGGGAAGTCATGGACGAAGATTCCGCGGCTTTCAACACCGTCACGGACGCGACAGAGGACAACGCGTACAGCGGTGCCTGCTGGAAGGTAGTCCGCAATAAGCGACGCGCACGCAACGCCGCTGCTCTCGAAGCAGCCTCGCTCCTCAAAACTGACTCGGAAAACCCTCTCACTAAGCCCAGGCCGAGCTGGACAAAGCGCCTGCCTCCTCTTCCATTCCGAGATGAAAAGGTTGTCCTGCGTCCTCTCGGAAGCCTCCGATTGGATCAATGGCCCAGACCAACCTTGGCCACCGCGCTTTGGGCCGCCGCCGGAGTGAGCCCAAGTGACCGAAAAAACCTCATCCTAAGAACCCGGCCACAGCACAACCTGGCCGTAATAAGCACCCCGTCATCACACGTCGCAGACGCCCTGCTGCAGGTCCAAGAGCTGTCACTCGGCCAACGCACCTACCCGGTATCCTCATATCTGGCAGCCCCCGACGATTCGTGCAAAGGTATTGTTCCGGGACTGGAACCAGGTACCACCTCACATACGCTGGTAGAGGAAATGCAAGCGACTGGCATCCAGATACTACAGGCTCGGATGATGGGTCAGACGAACATTGCACTGGTCACCTTCGAAGGGCTTCGCGTGCCACGCTTCGTCGGCTTTCCAGGAGCAGAGCTATGCTGCTACCGCCCCAGACAGCCGGTCTGCAAAACGTGCCTCAAATTGGGACTTCCCCACACCGCACCTCGCCATTTGTGAGCAGTGCGGCATCGATAATCCCATGCCGTCGCATCCATGCTCTCCACGGTGCAAATCCTGTGGTGGAGATCATGCCACCACTGACCCAAAGTGCCCACGACGCCAGCGACAGCCCTTCAACAGATCCTGGGTTAAAAAAGCCATCGGCGATGAACGGCGGCAATGACGGCATCCACCGATGCGGCTCCTTCATCAGCGACCACTCATGCTTCTGAAATATCTAAGAAAAGTGGGCGTTCTCGTTCGAAGACACGGTCCAGATCCCAATCCAAGACACGGACAAAATCCAAGTCCCGTTCCCGATTCCACTCCCAGTCAGGGGCGGATCCAGGTGCCAACTTTGGGGGGGGGGGGGGGGGCGGTTCCTTCATCTGAGCGGGGGGGGGTAGGGTAGGGAGGAGGAGAGACAGGCACTGCAGGCAGGCGGGGGGGAGGACTGACACATGCTTTGGGGGGGGCGATCGCCCCTACCGCCCCCCCTCTGGATCCGCCACTGCTCCCAGTCGACTTCAGCGCGCATCCAGGAGAAGCGCCCTACTACCCCGGCATCACAGGCATCCCCATCGCCGTACAAGGAGGCACTACTAGGCAAACCGGCAACTTCAACAGCTACCCGGGATCATCAGCAGCCACGGGCCTCGGATAACAGCAATGACATGGCGGCACCTCGGGAGGTAAGTTTTGAGCAGGGTCCCGCACAGCTCACTCCCCCCCATCCTCCACCCCATAACACATACCGCCCCTCTCCTCCACCGAACACCAACACCGATCCTTTCCCCGAAATTGCGCGGCTACGCCGTGACATGGAGGCGCGTCACGCTCAGATGCATGCGCAGCTGGACGCTGCAATAGAGAGTACAAACGCTAGAATTCAGGCAGCTATAGACAATGTGCGGCAGGAATCTTTAGCGCTTCGGAAGGAGATCATCGCTGTAATACAGGCATCAGAAGAGCGCACACACTCCCTCTTCGCTGAGCCGTTTTGATTCCGTCGCTCCCCTACCCAATCCCCAAGCCATGCGGCCCCAGCCACCACTAACAGGTGCAAGAAGGACGCACCCATACTCACGCCCAACCACTTCCTCTGACGATGATGATGGCGTGCCTTAGCCAGGAACAGATCGTTTTCTGGCAATGGAACTGCCGGGGATACCGTCAATAAAGGGGATCTCTGCAACAGTACGTTGCTATGACCACGAACCCTCCAGATGTTATCCTCCTACAGGAGCCGAACTGCTCGCCTGCTCTATCCGGCTTCAACACTTTTACGTGTAACTCTCCACTCGTAGGAGCCCTAGTATAAAAAAACATCACATGCAGCACTCACACTACAAGCTTCGATATCCCGCATCAAATTCTCGAAATAATTACTCAGGGCAATAAAAGTCATAGCCTATACATACTAAATGTTTACAGTTCTCCCCGCTCGCGCACGCACTCATTTCATCGCCTCCTAATTTAATTGAGTTTGGGCGTCTTGGGCGCACCCTTTTCGTGTGCGGAGACCAACGCTCCGCACATAGCGTGGGGGTACCGCAAATCTGCAGCCAAGGGAACTCGGCTCTGGGATGATATATGCAACTTGCGATACACCTTACATACAGAGCCAGGACACCCCACGTGTTTAGGGAACAGTGTCTCATGAGACACGTGCCTGACCTTAATTTTTCCTGAAGCACAGGACCAGTAATTGCGCATGGTCCTCTCGACGAACATCTAGGCAGTGACCACTATATCGTGGCCACTACCCTAACACTACGCAATACACGTTGTCCCAAACGGAGGGTACGTATCACGGACTAGGTGCGGTTCAGGGAGCGTCGACAGAAGTATCAGTGTACGAGCAATGGCTAGAGTCTTTTTCTGATGACCTAGATGCGTGTACGCGCCCAATCGTTACCACAACTGCAAACCCGGACGTGGACCCGCACCTTTTGCATCTGTGGGAGGCACACAGAGGGCTCACGCGGCGTTGGAAGCGCCAACGCCTCAATCGCAAGCTTCGCCGGCGTATCGACCAACTTTCGCAGGAAGCACAAGAATACGCACCCTCGTCAGGAACAACTGGCGGCGTTTCTGCGAGCGTCTTTCAGGCACCCTGGGCACAGCGAAAACATGGTCGATACTTCGCGCCCTCATAGATCCATCCAGAACCAAGACACAAACATTTCACCAACTACAGAGATTAACACATGTGTACGAAGACGATCCATCCGGCCTTCTCATAGAGCTTGAACAACGTTTCGTTCCTACCGGCCCCCTTCCAAAGTATCCCGACTACCCACACGACGAAGAATCAAACGAGGAACTCGACGCGGACATCACAGTCGACGAGGTTCGCGTAGTACTTCAAGACCTCCGTCGAAACACGGCACCAGGCACAGATCACATTAGATTCTCCGCACTTCGAAACCTCAGTGACTCGGATCTAAATCATCTCACGAGCCTGTTCAATGACTATTGGCATAAGGGTACACTACCACAGGCATGGCGTCATGCCGACATTTCCCTAATACCTAAACCAGGCAAGCCCATAGCCATAACAAATTTACGGCCGATATCTCTTACCTCATGCGTCGGAAAGTTAACGGAGCACGTGCTTCTACGGCGTCTGCAACCTTTCCTCGAACGACAGTCATTCTTCTCCCGCTCACAGTTCGGATTTCGGGCACATCTCTCTACGCAGGACGTGCTTCTACAGCTCAAGGAGGAGGTTATGGGCCCTCCGTCGCGTGCCCAGACGAGGGCCATCCTCGCCCTTGATCTAAAAGGGGCATTTGATAATGTGGCACACGATTTGATCCTGCAGAATCTCGCGAAATCGCATTGCGGCGGCCGCATGTATAATTACATCCGTTCTTTTCTGCGCGACAGAACAGCCACCATCGGGATAGGGCCTCACCGTTCCGACACGATTCGCCTTACAGGTCGCGGCACACCTCAGGGATCAGTTGTATCCCCCATCCTGTTTAATAGTGCCCTTGCAAGACTACCTCAGCTGCTCGATCAGATCCCTGATGTCGCCCATGCGATTTACGCAGACATCACGATCTGGACGACGCGAGGGTCAGACGGGGCCATTCAGGATCGACTGCAGCAGGCAGCTGACATCGTTACCGCATACGCATGACAGTGCAGCTTCACCTGTGCCCCTCAAAAGACCGAGCTGGTTCTCATCAGGGCGCGTAGCATTACCCCTCCACCCAAGATCGTGGTGCACGTGGATGGCGTTCATGTCCCTCATGTGGAGCGTGCTCGCATACTTGGGCTACATGTTCAAGCAAGCGGGAAAGCAAACTACACTGTCTCTCTCCTGTCCCGACAAACCGAACAGATTCTCGCCATGATGCGACGGGTTTCAAACAGGTGCTCAGGAATGCGAGAGCGGGAACTGCTGCGACTGGTACAAGCCTGTGTGATCAGTCGCATCACCTACCGTCTCCCCTTCCACAGACTTACCCAGTCGAAGCAGATGCGGATTGACGTAATGCTGCGAAAGGCGACCAAGCTCGCCGACGGACTCCCACACTACGCCGCCACGACATGTTTGCTAGCCCTAGGGACGCATAACACCCTCAGTGAGCTACTGGAGGCTCAGTGGACCAGCCAAAGACAACGCCTTCTGCTCACACCGACTGGACGGCACCTGCTCTCGAGACTGGGATACCCAGTCTTGCCCAATGACGTCGAGGACACCACCATCGCTCTCCCGCCCTGGGTCCGTAGAACCTTAAAGGTGCACCCGCTACCCCGGAACATGAGTCCTGAGCATGACGCGGGACGCCGGTGCGCTCGTGTTCGGTACCTGGTGCGCATGCTCGGTGACATCCCTGAAACAAATACCCTATTACACCGATGCCGCACGTTGCTGCAACGGGCATTCTGCGGTAGTGTTGGACGGCGCTGAAACTTTACTTACGGCCGCCTCTCTGCGGAGTGCTACACCTACAGACGGCGAAGTCCTCGGTGTCGCGCTTGCTGTGCGACACGCTCTTCAGATTCCTGGAGAGGTGTACATATTAACCGATTCCCAGCAAGCATGCCGAGCCTTTTTGATGGGACGCGGCTTCCCCAAGGCGGCTCACTACATCTTACAAAAGTAATCAAACATAGACGCATCCAGCCCACAACGTATCCACTTGCTCTGGACTCCTGGCCATGCCTCATTGCCTGGTAATGACCACGCTCACGCGGTCGCTCGAGAAATTGCCCACTGAGCTGCCCGGCATGGCGGGGCCGAGAGTCCAGAATCAGTGCTGGGCAGTATCGAAGATACATGTATCTTAGATACTATCTTAGATACACTTTGGGTATCTTGTATCTATATCGCGATACGTCTCGCAAGATGAGTATCTGTATCTGTATTTCCGATACATTCAATAATGTATCGTGTATCTTAAGATACAAGATACTCCTATAGGAACACCACCGTACGAAACAATAATCGCTGGCTCAATTCCGCTTCTCAAGTTGGTACTGGTGCCACTAAACCGCCTGAATAAAACTAAGGGCAGTGACATAAATCTATCTTTCTGGCAGAGTCCACCAGTGAGGGCAGGCGATGAGGCGTGCGCATCCGTTTTGGTTGAGCAGAGTAACATGACAACGCTCGCGCAGTCTCGACAGAACAAGCGCGCGAACGTCTATGCTTAGCTCACGCCCTCGATTTTTTCGCGATTATTTTTTCCTTTTACCTGTGCCAATGCCATGACACTTACCCTGATCCACTGTACAGCGCCGCGTACCACAACGCATGCGGTGATTATCGCGCATATTCTAATGCCGCTGTCCTGCTTGGTGCTTCGTTACGAAATCTGAAGCATAGGGTGGCTTTGCGTCTCGTGGCGTTTACACATCAGCGATTTAAAGGATTTTGTGGATGTAACTTAGAGTTACATGCGATTGACTTATGTGCAAATAGGATCCTAACTATAGCACCACTAGTATCGATGCTAGATCTAATAGAGCAAGCGTTTACCTAACAGAAGATATCTTCGTGCACCACAACTTTTTCTTCCTGCTGTCGATCGAGTCCCGGCCGCGGCGGTCGCATTTTCGATGGAGGCGAAAATACTTGAGGCCCATGTACTTCGATTTAGGTGCACGTTAAAGAGCCCCAGGTGGCCGAAATTTCCGGAGCCCTCCACAACGGCGTCCCTCATAATCGCATCGTGGTTTTGCGAAGTTAAACACTAACAATTATTATTATTATCTTCCTGCTATCTTTCTTGAAAGATTTTTTGAAATAATAATTTGATTGTTAGCACAAATGCTTTCTTAGTTGTCCTTCTCTTACATCCCGTACATTACCTAGGGCTTTGAACTGTTTTTTTTTTTTTCGGTCTGGTCACAGCATTATGTCGCTTGTAACGTGCTGCCAAAATAAGCTCTCTGCTTTATTCTTACTTTGAACTGTCTGCTTTATTTCTGCTACTGTTTACACATTTATATTTCACTTGCGTTTACTGTCTGCCAAGGCGATTTTTAAAATAAATATGTAATTATGTGGGCGCGCACTGAGTATACAGTACCTGCTTAATGCTTATTAAAACGGCGAAATTGAGTTTGCACTATAATAATGGAAATATTAGGAACCACCTTAAAGTTGTTAGGAAAGGTATTTGAGAAACATTGCTGTACTAAATGATCCGTTTTTCTCGTGAGCCTCCCAAGGAGCCGTTTCAGTGAATTTTGCAAAGGCACTAAGTCTTTTTATTGTCTTACATTAAGAAGGAAGTTGACGATACTTCATGCTTAATTGTCATAGCTATTAGGGGTGCCGCCTGTATCGTGTTTCAATACTTATTCACGATGAATGTTTGATACAGAACGGCTTTTCTATTTTACTTACGTCTATTTGTTTTTCTTTTTGAGGTCTCTCTAATTTTTTTTACTATTACTAATCGCCAGGTAATCGGAGCTGTAGGTGGCAATAGCGTGAATAGCAGCGGTGTCCTGCGACGATTTGTGCAAGTACACTGCCACGCACTCTTATTTCTTTATTTTGGTATGATCGGGTTTAAACCACAAAAGAAATATTAGCAGCGCTCGGCTCAAGCCGCGCCGCGATGTTTCGAAATCTTCGCGATTGTTTGAGATTGTTCCGTTAAGATTACGCGCGAATCCCAGCCGCGGCGGCCATATTTCGATGGAGGCGAAATGCTAGATGCCGGTGTACTTAGGTTTAGGTGCACGTTAAAGAACCCCAGGTGGTCGGAATTTCCGGAGCCCTCCACTACGGCGTACATCATAATCATATCGTGGTTTTTTTATGCAAAACCGCAACAATTATTATTAAAATTATGCGCTGGGCACGAGCACTCTAGTTCATTGGTGAGCTTACGGAAGCACCAGCGGTAACGCTGGAAGGTTTGATCGCTAATGTATAAAAGACCACGCTTTCCGCCGATGATTAGAACACCGAAGGCCCACGACTTTTATTGCCACGAGTTACTTAGTTTTCTGGGCACACGCTTGCCCAGTGCGCAGCCTCGTCTCTACCAGAGTGACTGCCGCCTCCTACATCGTCACCACCACGTGACAATACAATAGGTATTAGGGGTGCACATGTTCTCTCGCTGAAGAAAAATTGTTAAAAGATTGCACGTTAGTGAGTATATTGATAACGAACGCTTTACGCCAGCAGATAAGTAGAATATATAAATTCACTGCAGTTTTATAAGCTTCAAGTATACACAATGCGTCACAAAAAATGTCGCTAGCACCGTCGTTGCTGCTGTACACCGCTGTGATTCGGTATTGCTTAAACGGTGTTTAATAGACAAGGTAAAACTCTACACCGGTATTTGCACCATCGTGTGAAGGCTTCTTATTGAAGTTCTTGTGATTAGATGGCGACCCGCTAGCTGGTCGGCAAGCTGAGCAGCGTCTCCCCATCAATTACAAAAATGGCAAGCAAGAGCCGCTGTCAATGAAGAGCTGTCCTGTTAAGCAGCCAAAGCAAACCCCAATAAGTTCTGTCGGAAGTAAACTGATGCACTTTGAGCAAGAAGGACAAAAGTTTTGAGATACTAACAGACATTTCATTAAAATGAAACCGAATTGGTCACATTAAAGACATTTTAAAGCAAACCTTTTCGTGCATAAGCGGTCGCTATGTTATGGGAGTCTATAATAACTAACTTGCGAATGTATCGAAGTATCTTAAGATACAATTGGAAAGTATCGTATCGGATACAATTATTGCGGTAGTATCTTGTATCTGTATCCCCAATACTTCTTGCCTGAGTATCTTGTATCGTATCGCGATACTATTTCAAAGTATCTTTGCCCAGCCCTGGTCCAGATCAAGTGGGTCCTCACTCACATACCGAGACATATTAATATACTACACCAGAGCTAAACAAACCATGTCTCCGCCACCACCGTCGTTCTCGCGAGAGGAAGAGGTGCACTCCGCCAACTTCAAACGAGTACTTTCCCCAACCTTCTCTCCATGCATAAATTCTACCCTGACCGCTACGTAGACTCTTGCCCGGGCTGTGGCAGCTCCCCAACGGCGTTCCATGTCACGGTGGAGTGCACCGCAAATTATTCCTTCCCCTTCCAGTCATCCTGCGCCCCTTCCGCACCAAAGAGCTGTGGGACGATTCCCTCTGCGACGGGCCTCCCGAGGTCCGCCAGGCCTTGGTTGGACGGGCCCGTGTCGTCGCTGAGATCATCATAGGGACCCCGGACTAGGGTTCCCTCCCACATGCTTGGTTCATATATTTTTAATACAATGTTTTCTCTCTCTCTCTCTCTCATTGTTCGAGAAGCTTCGCGTTTTGTTTAGATTGCGCAAGAGACGCGAACACTCGAGCTTATTCTAGAGCTTGCGCGACAACCAGCGATAACGCTGGAATATTCGATGGCACATGTATAAATGCCGAAGCGCTTCACCGCTTGTCAGTTCATCGACGGCCGACGCCCTGTTCGCCGCTATCAGTGTACAGCGTGTATTGCTCTAGTTTGACTTTCCTTTTCCCGGCCACAAGTTCGGCCAAATAAAAGAGTTTCATCTTCGACACGCCGCCTGCTGCCTTTGTCGACGTCATGACCCCGTGACAATATATACAGTGTACGTTATTATTCATCGTTATGCCTAAAAATTCTTGCTTGATAACGGACGTTTAGTCCGTATTTCACACGTACTTTCTATCCCAGACTTGTGAAACACACGCCTTACCTTACTGAGGCAGCCCTTAGGAAAGGAAGGTTGAAGGAAGCTATTAATGCGCTGGCTCCCTCAATGAGCTTCTTAAGATAAGGACGCATGAAAGGCTCCTCAGGTAAGGTAAGGAAATGGTCTGAGGTAAGGAGCGTTTCAGAATACGGGCCTAAAAGTGGGGTCAACGAGCCGCCAATTCCCCAAAAAGGGTCATCCGAGGTGTCAATCTTCAACCTCTAAGCGCTATTATTAAACAAGGTGTTGCGCAAAGGAAACACGGACAGGGAAGTGAACGAGGACGGAAGTGAGCGTTCTCGTTCACTTCCTTGTCCGTGTTTCCTTTGCGCAGCATCTTGTTTAATGATGTACGACCGACTCGCCCAGCAACATGCATTACTAAGCGCTAACTCGTCAACTAGACATTCACTTTTGAGGTGCGGGTGTGCTTTTCATTATGCACCTACCAGCTGCTGCAGGATTCGTGGAATCCTGGCCACCGCCTGGAGAGGAGAAAGAAGGGGTGGACCCCAACCATGTTATTTATTCCGGCGCACTGAAGAGCGCATGCAGGTGCATGTTCAGTGAGATCGAACGATGTAAATACTTGTACGTAAAGTATTTTCTTCCATCAATTTGTCCTGCTGACTGCTCCGGGCACAATGCCCCCTCGTGTCCATGGACACTGTCCATGCTACCCAAGTCGCAACAGCACCTCTGCACCAGGCCCGTAGCCAAGAATTTTTTTCGGGGGGAGGGGGGGCACTTGCTTAAAACCTTGACATTTTGAGAAAAACGCGTATTTTTATTATTTCTTTTTCGTAAAAACACCTACTTCATCAAAATTTAGCGGGGAGGGCGGGCCCCTAGCCCCCCCCCCCCCCCCCTGGCTACGGGCCAGCCCTGCACACCCCTGCACAGGACATAGCTTCGACCTAAGCGATGCGAGGACGTTGGCTCGGGAACGAAAGTGGGGCAAACGAAACTCCTGGAATCGTGGTTCATTCGTATTAAACCATCGGCTTGCAACAACAACAACCGCGGCCCCCGACCGGAACTTTACAAGGACGTATGTGACACTGGTCGATCTCCGCTCATTTGTTGCCAGTGGATACTGGTCGATTCCACGAAAGATAAAAAAACGGTGTATATTTGATGTTTCCGATTTTCCTGATAAGTTTGTATGTTGTGCACATATGACTGCACAGCACGAAATCGCAGTTCGTTTTCAAATAAAAAATTTTTTCAACACAGCAAAATTCGACAAGCGTCGCCGGTTGACAACGACCATTTTACGAAGAGTGCGTTTTCGTAAATTCGCAATCATGCTGACAGCCACTGAAGCTATATATTACAAATATCTCTCTTTTTGACGGAAGTAGAAGTAAAGAGGAAATAGCTCTTATCATTTCATGGAATTCTGAGCAAATTATGTATTTTTAAAAATTCACGAAAAACGCTGCGTTTTTGAAAATCAGTTAAATTTGGGACGCTATGGCGACTTCTGTGAACATCTTAGCTAGTTCATATTTTCAGTTTGAATAGGCCTTTATGTGAATAATGAACCGTTGCATTTGTATTCCTCTAATAATTTTCAAAGTAGTAAATTTTCATGCTCGAAACACCAAAAAGAGAAAAGTGCTCCTCGATTAAAAAATCTATAATAAAAAAACCCCAATCTCAATTTTGTTCAGTCACCCAAAATGTTCTCAAAGGACTGCAGAATGATATTATGAAAAAACATGTTGCATCATTTTTATTAGAACAATAGCAGAAAATGTCAAACATTGTGTTTCCAGAGCGTGGTGGCTACTGCGTAAAGGACATCTCTAGTAACAAGAAAATACAGTAACACGTCTTTTTTCTTCTCTGAGCTCCGCTAAACAACAGTAATGATCTATGGTCGGAAATTGGGAACTGTTTTGTAAAGAAAAAGACTGTTCCTATTAAATGCATTCGCGTGGTTTGCGACTTCACGCCAGTGTTAGACATCCCTCAGATAGGCACTTTCAGTTGTATATAGCCTCCCTTTCTTTCATCTATTTCAGTTGAGTATAAATCATATCTTGAGTGCTAAAGAACGCATTCCCTCCATGCATCTCTTATGATGATGTGCTGTGCCAGAATTGAGAGATTGGTATAAAAGCCAAGGTCTCTTCATGAATGTAAATGAATTTCTAGAGAGCGGTCGCCAAGAGGTGTGGTTTTTGTTGGCCCAAATGTGTATATATGTTGTCAAACCTTATGTGCTCAATGCAGAATTTAAAAACAACCGATTACGTGAAGATTGGTGGCAGCAGTTCTGGCCACAGACAAAACACGTTTTGTTTGCATTGCGTCTGCTTTGTTTTGCATCTCCTTGTATCTCTTGAAGTAGTGCTGGCAGATCTGGTCTCCCTCTTGAATTGAGCGCGCATCCTACTTCATGACCCTCCGCAAAAGAGACTCGATCCGATATCTTCTACATAACGAAAATTCCGCTGCAGCGGAATTTTCTTTTTGTGCACCATGAGGCCAAGAGGTGTGGCTATAACGCTATATCTCGGTCATGGCTATAACGCCTACCCATAGCCACCTTCAGAGCGTATGACAGTGATCGCATCAAAGTGAAGCACAATTTGGATGCTTAACTTCTATCTCAGGTGGTGTTTGGCTGACTGGCACAACCATGCTCGTTGCTGTCGTCTTCTCAGGCGGGCGTCTATCGCGCCGCCCTTTGCACCTGTCCGCCTAACGCATGCTACTCCGTTTACACGAGTGCTTGTAGCGCGGGCCACTCGATCCGCCACACGATCCGCACGGTGCGGATCCAGAGACCGGGCGGGAGAGCGACGAGCGGTGAAAAATGTATCGTGTAACCACGCAATCGACACCCCAGCATTTTCTTGTGCAGAGCGACAAAGCCTGGCAAACAATGTGTGGCTGCTGTGCTTAGGTTGCACTGCCGTACTCGCCGTTCACCACTGTAGCCATTTGCGATTTCTCACATTCTTACAGTGCATGATCGACTCAGCTACACAAATTTCGCGTTTAGCTTCGTTGCTTTTATATAAGCGCGTTTACTCAAAGAAAAATTATCCGGAGGAATGAAAATGTCCGTGCTGCCCGTCGACGAGGAATATAAGTGGTGTCGCAAGTGCATTTATTTGGAACGATCTTTTTTTTTTTTCTTTACAAAACAGTTCCTACTTTCCAAGAATAGATCATTACTGTTGTTTAGCGAAGCTCAGAGAAAAAAAAAGACGTGTTACTGTATTTTCTTGTTACTAGAGATGTCCTTTACGCAGTAGCCACCACGCTCTGGAAACACAATGTTTGACATTTTCTGCTTTTGTTCTAATAAAAGTGATGCAATATGTTTTTTCATAATATCATTCTGCAGTCCTTTGAGAACATTTTGGGTGACTTTGAACAAAATTGAGATTGGGGTTTTTTTATTATAGATTTTTTAATCGAGGAGCACTTTTCTCTTTTTGGTGTTTCGAGCATGAAAATTTACTACTTTGAAAATTATTAGAGAAATACAAATGCAAAGGTTCATTATTCACATAAAGGCCTATTCAAACTGAAAATATGAACTAGCTAAGATGTTCACAGAAGTCGCCATAGCGTCCCAAATTTAACTGATTTTCAAAAACGCAGCGTTTTTCGTGAATTTTTAAAAATACATAATTTGCTCAGAAGTATATGAAATGATAAGAGCTATTTCCTCTTTACTTCTACTTCCGCTAAAAAGAAAGATATTTGTAATATATAGCTTGAGTAGCTGCCAGCATGGTTCCGAAGTTACGGAAACGCACTCTTCGTAAAATGGTCGTCGTCAACCGGCGACACTTGTCGAATTTTGCTGTGTTGAAAAAAATTTTTATTTGAAAACGAACTGCGATTTCGTGCTGTGCAGTCATATGTGCACAACATACAAAATTATCAGGAAAATCGGAAGCATCAATTATACACTCTTTTTTTATCTTTCATGGAATCGACCTACTGAGAATGCCACCTGCAGGTGGCGAAACTAGACTTCCGGGTAAAACTGCTCTGCAATCCCATCCAACGCTAGAAGACTCGCCAGCACTCTGCGGGGCTGCGACTCCTTGGCTCTCGGGACTTACCACCGTCGCCTGGTTATTCGTATGCCAGCTTTTATTTACTTTTGAACTTCTGCCATAGTTCGCCACTGTTAAGCATGCTTTTGAACTATTAGCGAATTGCGATTGGAGCGTTTATACACACACACACACACACACACACACACACACACACACACACACACACACACACACACACACACACACACACACACACACACACACACACACACACACACACACACACGCACGCACGCACGCACGCACGCACGCACGCACGCACGCACGCGCACACACACACACACACACACACACACACACACACACACAAGCACGCACGCACGCACGCACGCACACACACACACGTGCAAGCGTAAGAGTGGTGTTTTCGGCGCCGATAAAGCTGGCTTCATTGTGCAGGAAGGTGAATGACCCTCGCCAAAGTCCCTCCACTTGCAAGAAGCATCATGCAACACTGTTTGTGCCTAGCAAGACCGAAGTGATCTACGAGGTTCCTACGTCCTGCGGAGGGCTTTACGTTGGGCAGGCGGGCCGCTGCATCAACGACCGTCTGCGAGAACACAAGAACAACCTCAAGGCCCGTACTGGAAGCAATTTGGCCATTCATTCATTGTCCTGAATGTGGCTGCAGTCCTAATTTTGATCAGACGCGCATCTTGCGCAGATATCGTTATAGCCGCGCCCGGGAAATCTGCGAAGCACTCGCAATTAATTCTATTGGGCCACCATGTGTAAGCACACCATCAGTCGCACTAACCGACAAGGAAATTAAGTATCTCCGCACGTGATCATGTACAAGTTGGGACGCATGCGTTGACCTTTTTCCTCCTCCTCTTTTGTTTATTTCTGTTTTCCAAGAAGCGTATATATTTGTGCACATACGAAATAAACGCTCATGTTGTTAGCCAGCGGCAAGTCCTGTCAGTCTCTCTTGTCTCATGTATCTGCGCTATTCCCTGCTATGAAGCCAAGCCAACGAGCTCAAGTTTACACCCTTTTAACGTTATGAGCGTTGTTTCTAGCTAGGCTCCTTCTAGGTCGTTGCTAGGCTTTAGCTAGGTGATGCTAGGTTGTTTCTACGTTGATTCTCAGCCGAGAGGTTCAACTTAAACCACAGACAGTCACACACGACACGGTTGTCCAAACTCCAGAGACAGGACCTCGCGCTGAAACCAAGCGTTCGCAGCATGCCTGTAGCCGGGGTGGGGGGGGGGGGAGGTGAGGGCCTACCCCTTCCCCTTCGCCCGAAAAAAATTCTTGGCTACGGGCCTGGTTCGCACCTCTCATAGGCTCACAGACACGACATGGATGTCCAACGAGATACCCTCGCGCTGAAACCAAGCGTTCGCACCTCTCGTAGATCTGCGGGCACGTCGTTGTTGGCGTCGGCCTTCCGTCGGTTCGCGGTCTTCTCGTAGCCGCCGTTGCCTTTCCCGTTCCCTAGTGTTGGTCTAATTGTTGCCTTCTTTTTTTTCGTGGACCAGTGGAGAGTAGTGGGATTTACCCAATTTCTGTGCCACATACCCATGCCACAGAAAGTTCGAACTGAGCATTTCAACACCTACCTGCTAAGCTATCATTGCCAATGAAGGAGTCAAGCACACTGACATAGAAAAAAAATGTCATGCTTGAAACCCATTGCACCCATTTTCATTAGGTTTGCTTCAGTTAAGATATTTACCCGCTTTCGCCAAAAACTTCCAATTCAGGCCATGAGGAATATTTCTGAAGATCAGTTTTTAAAAACCACAGAATTGAGCTGACAGCTTGGCAGGAAATGACAGTTGTGTAAACTGCAATCGCATACAACATTTAAAGGAAAGAGATGTAGAGAAAAGTTTTGAACACTAATTTCTGAGCGCGACTTTGTACAACCCTTGGCATCAGTTAAATAATGAAGTTCACAGATGATCGAGCAGATGTAGTTTGCACTTCTGCAATATCTGCGTTTGCTGCAAAAGTAAATGTTTGTAAACTTGGTGCTGAGCTTACTCTTGCGACTTTGCGCAGAATAAGCAAAAAAAAAAAAAAAGAACATGGTACCTAACACGAGTTTTTCCGCATTCGGTATAACAGATCCTTTTCTTTCTTTTTTTTTCCTTACATATGACTGTTTCTCTACAGATATCTTTTCATTCGATCCAACGGTTGCCTCACGATGTCTCCGTGCTTTATGTGTATTCCAACGTGAAAACTAGAGTTGGACGGAGGTAAAACTTTCTCTCAAAATATGATTGGAGGTCAGGCGAGTTGGTACAAGTGGTGTAGCCAGCGGGTGGCACACCGGGCCCGTGCCCCCCCCCCCGAAAAAAATTTCTGCCTAGGTCACTGGTTGGTACGAGTCCGCGTAACGGTTGCACACGCGAAAGTCCAGATTCCCGTTCACCCACGCCTGCGGTAGCCCCCCTCCCTTTTTTTTTGATGTTGTGTAACCGTAATTAATGTAATCGATGCGTGGCAGCCTGCAGTACGCAATCGTATAGCGTACAAATTACGTCACTATGTAACTGCGGTACAGAGAGCATTGCAAAACACAGTACTCATCATGCATACATATGATGACGGCATCACCAACCACCGGTCTC
This sequence comes from Rhipicephalus sanguineus, assembly GCF_013339695.2. Classification (NCBI taxonomy): domain Eukaryota; kingdom Metazoa; phylum Arthropoda; class Arachnida; order Ixodida; family Ixodidae; genus Rhipicephalus; species Rhipicephalus sanguineus. The sequence goes on from NC_051177.1 coordinate 210,417,518, forward strand.
GCTTGATTTGGGCCAGCCAACGATTCTTTCGCGTTGGGCTCGACGGGAAGCGAAACATTCTCACTCCGTTCCGACTGTTGTTTGAACATTGTGGAACGCAACAACCTGTCATGCTTTGTTCGCTGCGAGCAACCGGTGACGCAGTGCAAGCGAACGTTGACGCGCGAGCGCACCACAGAAAACGTAGAATTCACGGCGTCAAGTTCCACTCGTCGAACTGCACAGGTATATAGAGCACGTGTAACCACTGTTTCCATGGTCGTCGCAGTGCTACATAACTAACGCCGCGAGCGCGGAGACAATCTGCAACCACCTGAACATTCACGGCACTGACGTTTACCACGTTGAGCCGGCTGAGCTGAGAATCAAAATGGCGGCAGACGAAGTTGGCAACAAGGGCGACCGTCAAAACTTGCGGGCGTCGGCGTGTACCCTTTCAAAGGCTGACACCACCCTAAAACCGGGCGGGAGGCGTGTGTGTATGAAGGCTCCCTAACGATGGTCTATATACCGCGCCATGCCTCGGAGAACGGACAAGAATTTTACGTACAAATCCACAATATGCAGACGTACATGGTCTAGCGCTTCCACGACCATAATGACACTGGCAGTGTATTGTGCCGAGGTGCAGTACCTGTATTTGTTTACATCGATAATTTTCAAATGTCCGTGGCTTATGTTTTTGTTCTCGTCGCGTTAGCCTTTGGTGACACAACGGAACACATCTTTTGAACCACCTTAGCAACACGTTTCCGGCACGATTCACAACACGCGAGCTGTCTGCCGTGCTAGCGAAACGTCACGCACCAGCAGGTGCAGTCTCGCAGAGTGTCTTCTGCTGCGGCGGCCTAAACATGGCGGCTTGTAGTTCGCGTGAAGGGCGCTCCAGGAGGACCCCTGCAGCCAAAATAACTACCTGTAATCCCTGAGGGGACGCACTCTTGACAGTCCAGTGGGTGCTTGGCAGGCGGGTGTGTCGATCCTTATTTCATTAGTCTTTTAGCAAGTTACAGAAATACGCATGCTCTTCATCCAGCGGCCGTGACGGTACGCAAATACGGTAAGGCCGTACGGTAGCGCACCTCCTTTCCCGCTAGTTGTGCTTTTGCCGCTCAACGATCGGGAAAGGAGGAGCGTTACCGTACTGCCTTACCGTATTTGCGTACCGTACTTCCGTAACTTGCTAAAAGACTCTATTGCAGACAGTGCACCCACGTCGCTTTATTCCTCACCGCGCGCGCGGACCCGATTCAAAATAGATTATGTTACGCCGCCAATTTCTCGTGATTTTTAGGCGGGCGTTTTGAAGTGCCCCTGCCGACGCGCATGGTGCATGGCGGTCGTCGTTGTAGCAAAGCTAATGCCACGGTGCAGGGTTATGGCCATGGACAAGTTCCCCCACTCGCCGCGGCCGCGCTCCTGGTTCCCCATCATCGCAATGATCGTGCTCATGGCGCTCGTCATCTTCCCCACCGTCTTCTTCCTGCTCAGCCTCATCACGAAACGTAAGCACAATATCCATATATACAGTGTGGCCTACGTCAATAGGATCCGTGTAAACGCGTGAAACGCGAATCGCATCAGCGCTGCTGACACTTGAAGCGGCGCATTCACAGAATGCATGTAAGTATTGTGGTGTTGTTGTTTTGGGTTTACTTATGTTATTCGTTGCCTTTACCACCTCCTCCCCCCCCCCCGGCGCGCACGGCCTCGCCACACGCGCCGAACACCACCGCGGGTTCGAGCCCTGCGAGCTTCATGCAGGGTGCCGCGTCCTCGCTTGTCTCGCGCCGTGTACTGTTCGCAGTGCTGCAACTCGGCCGATCACCGCGAAGGGACGGCGAGCCCTCGCGCGCAGCGAGGGAGACCCTAGGCGACACTCTCGAAATTAGTTGTTTATTACTGGGATTTTAGTACAAAGAGATCAACCGTTTTTACACCAGAACCTATCGTAAATAACATAATTACACATGGCACCAATTAGCTAACACAAGTTATAAGCTATATCGATTAGTGGCCGTGAATAGCACACCTATAAAACAAACAAACAAACAAACAAACAAACAAACAAACAAACAAACAAACAAACAAACAAAGAATCAAGTTTGGAGAGCCGACCTACACTTCGGCCAGCGCTCCCGCGATCTCGCACCCCAGAGCAGAAGAAACAGAACAGACATACGAACACTTGAGAGAAGCATACGGTGCTCGATAGCGAGGTGCTGCCTCGGGACTTCGAGACCGCGGAAGGCAGCGCGAGCCCGCCGAGGACGGGGCCCTGACGCGACGACGTAACCACCGGCTGGCGACGAAGAACAAAAAACAAAGGATCGCCGCCGGTCGGAGAGGCCAAAGCGCATACGCACCCTCAGGCGTCCCGAAGTGGTTTCCCCGAACCCCGTCGTGCGCCCCCGCTTCTCGGGCGAGCGCGAGCAAGGTCCGAATCCCGCCAAAATTAGGCCAATGGGACACCGTGTTTAAAATTTTAGGGGCGTGGTGGCAGAGAAGGGACGGCTATTTGTGACCAGCTGCTACCCGTCCGGTCGGGAGGAGAGAGACACGAGAATTCTGCGAGGGAAGATGGCGTCGAGCAACTGATGCGGACGCCTGAATTCCCACAGTACACAAGAGCACGCCACAACAAAGCAGAAAACTGGGCGAGTTGGTTTTTCCTTGAATAAACTTTAGTTGAAAGCGCTTGTGTTGTCGTGATCTTCTCCCTTTGTCCCCGTTGTAAGTGCGCGCTTTCCTGATGATGATGATGATGACTTGGGGCTATTCCCTTTGTATCGGGCGGGCAAGATTAATTTGCCCTAGCCAGCGAAAGAAAAAAAAAGAAGAAAGAAAAAAAACACACACACACACACTCACAGCACCGTAAATAAGTCTGTACGGCTAATTCACTGCCGCTGCGTCGCTCGCCACCACCGCACCAGCCTTGCTTTGGTGGTGCGAACTGCTGTATAGTTCACTGCACCAGCCGTTTCATCGCCTGCGTGCAGCACCGTGTCACTCGTGCGCGCAAACCCCAGTGCCTCGGGCAGAGTAGTGCCCTCTCGCTGGCGGGGGCACAGAGACGTACAGCGTAGCACAAGGTGGGGGATGGTTTCCTCTTCCTGCTCGCACACCCGGCATAAAGCCCTCGTGTCGTCGGTAGCTTCGTCGAATCGACGGCGGTACACAAGTGTTCGCAGTGCCCCAGCCCGCGCTTCAAACAAAAGGCCGCTACCCCCATTTGTGTCGTAGATGCGTTCCTTTTCTATAACACTTTTGTGCTTGCGGTACTCCGTCAATGTTGTCTTGGAACACATCGCCTTCCGCCACTTTTCGTTTTCTTCTTCCCGTACTTGTTCTTGAACGGCCCGAGCCCATTGGCACTCCCTGGTTGCCGTCACGGGCTTCGCGAAGAACCCGAACTTTCGGCGGAGGGTGTGCAACCGCGCAGCCCATTGAGTCCTCGTTCCGGTCAAGTGTGTGTAGCAGAACAAGCGCCGTGCCCACCTGCGGTCGTTCATGAGACGCAGGCGGCCCTCGTAGGCGATCTTGCTCCTGGCTTCTCTAGCCTCATACGACGACCACCCCACGTCTCCTTGAATGGCCTCTATGGCAACTCACCCGTGGCAGCCCAACGCCAGTCGACCAACCTCTCGCTGCCCTCGCTCCAGCCACTGTCTAGTTCCTGACTGGAAGGTCAGCACAGCATTGGCAAACGAGAGGCATGGGACGTGCACACACTTCCACATTTCTCGAACCAGCAGGAAGCGGTTGCAGCCCCAGAGACTTCGCTTGCGCAACACGTTCGCCGCTTTGCGTGATGTCTGACGGATGTTTTCCTCGTGGATGTCTAGGACATGGCTCGATGTGCTCAGCTGAACACCGAGGTACTTGTACTCATCTCTCCACGGAATCTGCCCACCCTCCGGCAGCGACACCACCGCCGATGTGTCCGTGCCTGCGAACACCAGCACCGCTGATTTCTTGGCGTTGAAGCGCAATCCGAGTTTGCCCAGGTGATTTGCCGATAGTGTGACAAGATGCTGAAGTGCTGATAGTGTGACAAGACGATGAAGAGCACGCCACACGTCGTCGGAAAGTGCAAACATGAGACGGCTGCCGGCGTGTACAGACAAAACGCATTCGCCGGACCCAAGGGGGTGCTCCACAAGGTGCACTAGGAAATACGATATATAACTGCAGTTAAAGCCTGCAAGAAAATGTCCCCCATACCTTCCTTAAAGGACCCCTGACACCAAAATTGAAACCTCGAGATGTTTTTGTTGTTTGACTTTCCTGTATACGGGGACACACCTGACTGATTATTATTGACGAATGTTGCCTTTAAGATATCTTAATTTGGTTTTAAAAGTAAGCGTGAGTGCTCATTTGAGTTGGCTGCACCTCGCGACATCCTGGTATGACGTAGATAGAGGCCCCGTGTGACGTTCCACGAGTAAAGCAAGTATTGTGGACGTCACGGAAGGTTTGCGGGGTGCACGTGCACAATACGACGACTGGCACCCGGCGAGGTCTATTGTTCCGCACCCCTCTCGCTTTGTTATCGGGCTGCTCTCGAGGTAGTTTTCGTGAGGGGACACGCGCTTAACAGGTTTAACCCATACCGAGGCGCCCACATACTTTCAATCTCTACCGCGCGCGGGACCCCGATTTGAAAACCGCGCTTTCAACGTCACCACAGCTTGAGTGCACGTGGTCTCTGACGCTCCCCCGCATGGGGCGCTAGTTTCTTGTGGTTTTTAGGCGGGCGTTTTGAAGTGACGCTAAAATGGTCACAATTAACTACGCTAGAATTAGTTATACGATACGCTAGAGCATTTACGATTTAACTTAGGGATTACCAGACACAAAGCTACAAATTACAGTAAAAAAGCCACCAACAAAAATTTTGCTGTCAGGGGCCCTTTAATTAGTTTCCTTATCTTCGTTACGTTGTGTTTAACAAAGAAACGAGCCCTCGACCAGTGCCCCCTGTTTCGTTGATACGCATTCATGTAAACGCGGCGGCATTGTCCTGTGGACGGCACGAGTTTTGTTGAGCCAAAAGCAAAAGTCTTTGCTAATTGTTGGATATCATCGCAGTGCATGCGCGCCGCTAAGCGGCGTCACAAATTAAGGGGGCCCTGCAACACTTTTTGAACATGGTCAGACAACGCTGCCGATCGTTAGTATACTACAATTCTGTACACAGCGGGGAATTCACAGTTACGTTTCAAGGAGAGCGTGAAATTTCTCGCTCTTCTCTCGGCAAATTACCTAATCGACAAAACCGACTACGTCAACGGAGGAAAGGACCCGGCCATTGGCTGATATGAGCATTCTTGTGTTGCATTGTTAACGCAGCCACGTGCTTCCCCGCGCTCTGCAGTTTGCTAGAATTTGAGAAGTACACGGGCCTCTAGCATTTTCGCATCCATCGAAAATGCAGCCGCCGCGTTTCAGCGCTCTCGTCGGGACGGAAGGAGAGAAAAGGCACTCAAAGATGTGCAACAAATCCCTGTATGCTCCGCTCTTGGCTCGTACTAGACAGATTCTGAAATTGAGAGCGCAGCTGTTTATGATCGGCAGACCACCGTGGAGCGCGTTCGCAAAAACTATCATCATCATGCCGGCGCGCCCTCTCCTCCCGCTGCGGCCAATTGTCCGGCGTGGCATGTTGTAACTCGGATGGGGAAGAGAGCGGGTACAGAGAGAGAGAGAGAGAGAGAAAGAAATAGGAAGGAAGAGCTTATCGAGAGAAAGGAAAGAAAAAGAAATAAAATAGAAAAGACAACGAAAGAACAAGACAGAGAAAGAAGGAGACAGAAGAAAGAGGAAGAAAGAAATAGAGAGAGAGAGAGGAAGGGAAGAGAAAAAGGATAAGAAGAACAAGAAAGAAAGAAATACGAAGAAACAGAGACAAAAAGAGATAGGCAAAAAAAGAGACAGAAAGAGAGAGAAAAAATAAAGAGAAACAAGGCCCAGCCTTGCGCCACTACAGCGCAAACCACGCCTTCTTCCTTCTTTTCTTTTTTTTTGCAATTGATTCGTGAAGCTCTTTACGTCCTTGTGTTCCATAATACAGTACAGGGATGCATGCATGATGGAGCTGTCTATTGCATAGACTTGGGCGACATCTCACAAATGTTGCACTAATCCATAACGCTCATTAGAAACGTTTTAGTTTTGCTCGTTTCCCATAAAAGAAAAAAAAAGAAATGAATGATTACTCGACGTTGAAACGTGGCGACTCGTTCACACCAAGTATTCATTGCAAGAAAATTGCTGCTTGCTGTTGCCTCACTTACTTATTTATTTACGTCAGAGCTGGCGAAGGAAAACAACGTGCACCCGTGCGATTAACGAAAAGATTATTACTTATCGGTGAAGAAGATAGGCAATATAAATTGAACTCTATGCGTATGCCGCAGACTTGGAACTGACTTTGTTCAGGAATTCTCAGCGCGTTTATAAATAACGGTCTCATGATATACGCAAGAAAAATACCATCTTTAAAGTTCACGGTGACAATAGAAGATCATGGCTGAATGGATGAAGATGATCAAGTTTTCATGAATACAATCAAACCATGTTTTCCGGTAGTCCTTTCGTGTCTTAATATCAATCGTGGACAGCAATGGCGGGCACTGCTTCGTTCAGATAGTCCTCGATGTTATTTGGATTTTCGGAATTTTCGTGCCATTTGAACTGTACACTTCCCACGGCTGTTTCATGCCTTGTGAAATCGTCGTGTGTGCTTTTGTGCTCTATCCGAGAGCATCTCATCGTCACAAGCTCCCTTAATATTTACAAGATATTCACAGAGGAAAATAGTCCGACAGTCAATGTGATGGTTGTTGTTCCCAAGGAGGTTTAAAGAAAATTCTGGAGTGGAAGCTCTCGAAACACCCTGCCAGCGAAAGTGAAGCCAGCTTTTGCCCACCAAAGAGCTCGGAAACATGCTCTTTCCTGGTGGTGCCTACTTAGAGATGAAATGGCTTTGATCTGTTAGTGTAAATGCTACGTTAATTATAAAATAAAAGGCCGTTGTTGCCGACAAAAGTAACCCGTCGAGAGAAGTATTGTAGATTGATATCCAATGAAATTTGCCATGACTTTAAGGCTTTTATAAGAAAACTAGTAACACAAAGACTATAGTGTACTAGAACAATTTCCTAGTGACGCGTCCGGGAAGGAGCGCGCGTGCCCGTTTGTGTAGACGCCACCAGGTGCCGCCGCTGCGCCTTTTTCTAGTAGACCGGCCGCCGTCTCCCGGTGCGTTTGACGTTGTCCGAGTTTGTAGGCGTTCCTTATGCAACGGATTCTTTTATTACAGCACAAAAAGACTGTATTTACTGTAGTATAGTGTAAAGAAAGTTTCTGAAAACCACGTCAACACACAAGTATCGACAACGTCGTCTGCTAGCGTAAAGGCTGCAGACCGGCGGATTCATTGCAGTTCGGGACGTCGCCTCAGCAGTATGTATTCGCAACTTTTATCATACATTGCACAAACCCAGCATGTATGGACCTGTTTTTCTTCTATGGCGCAATATATATCACATTTAAATCGCGTGCTGGTCACAAACTACATAAAAGTGCACAGCAACGTCTGCGCTGCTGCGTTCCTATGCCAGAATGCGTACAAATAAATAAAGGCCTCGACAGACACACATTGATTGTGATAAAAATTTTGTACTTTGTTATCGGTTACAGAACCGCATCTAAACAAAATTATTCCGGCGTTTCCTTACACCATTTCACGGCGTACAACGAGACTCTCTTTCTTTTTAGCATCGTACATAGAAACGTCTGAGAAAATAAGAAAACAAAAACAAGTCCTCCACCGTTTTTTTTTTTCACAAGTGCTACCACGTGGAATGTATAGCGTCGCACTACAGACGAACGAAGTAAGCAGTCGCAAAGCGCGTCCGAACCGGCCCAAACCAGCCCGAACCGGCTCCGCGACTAGGATGGATGGATGGATGGATGCTATGAGCGTCCCCTTTGTAACGGGGCGGTGACATGTCTGCCACCAGGCTCGGAGGAAAAAAAAAAAAAAAAAACCTTCCTTGTTTTATGTTGGCCTAATACCTTATTTACATTGATTAAATCTATGTTATTATACCAAAAAAAATATAAATTCACGGTCTATCTCTCTGCCTCTTAAGGCAGAATGACCTTATTTTTCCCCCCATTATTTATTTTTGTTCTTTATCTCTACTTTTCTGCCACCAATACTCTAACCGTCTCTTACTTATTTCTATCGCGGACGTGTTCGGCTTTCCATTGTTGTCCCTAAAACCCAAGGCTTCATGTAGACTCGTGCCCACACGTATACCTGGGTGAATATCGCCACATTCAATCAGTACATGTTCCATCGTTTCCTTAGTTCCCCCGCAGCATGTACATTGTTCTTCTTCGTTACTGAATCTCGCTTTATAACTACGCGTTCTAAGGCAGCCCGACCTTGCTTCAAACAGTAAAGCGCTTCCCCTTGAATTATCATAAAACCTTTCCCTCCTTATTTCGTTTTTTCCCTTTCGGTAGTTACTCAGAGCCGGCTTCTTTTCCATCGCTGCCATCCAATAAGTCCTCTCCGCCTCTCTGACTTTCCGCTTAATGCTCCTTGTTGCCATATCGCCCGCACTGCTAGCCGTATATTTACTGGTAAGCCTCCTAGTTCTTTTTCTCCACTGCGTGTCAACGCTTTTTCTATACAAATACCTGAAAACCTTCTCTGCCCATCTACTCTTCTTCATTTTCCTCAGCCTCTCTTCGAATCTCATTTTGCTCTGAGCTTCCCGCACTTCAAAGCCTGTCCATCCCATATCACCCTTTACAGCCTCATTTGTCGTCTTCCCGTGAGCGCCCAACGCGAGGCGGCCCACCGTCCTTTGATTTACATCCATTCCTGATTGTACCTCTGACTTCATGCACACCACTGAGTTCCCAAATGTAAGCCCCGGGACCATCACACCCTTCCACAGCCCTCGAAGCACCTCGTACCTATTGTACCCCCATAAAGCCCTGTGCTTCATAATTGCAGCATTCCTCTTTCCCTTTGCTACCGATGCTTTCTCTTGTACCTCCATATATCTATCCCCCTCATTTACCCATACTCCGAGGTACTTGTACTCGCTTACCCTCGGTATTTTTTGGCCCTGTATAAAGACCGCATGGTCTTCGTGATCATTGAATACCATCAATCCACATTTTGTTGCACTAAATCCTAGTCCTAAAGCCTCACATTCCCTTCCGCATATATCTGCCAGTCGCTGTATATCATCTTGACTGTCCGCAAATAAGACAATATCATCAGCATAAAATAGACCTGGAAGCTTCTGCTCAACCATCGTGCCGACCTGTTTGTGTGACAAATTAAATCCAATGTTGCTACCTTCTAGCGCTTTTTCCATCCTCACCATGTACAGCATGAATAACAGCGGGGACAAAGGACATCCCTGTCTCAGCCCCTTGCTGATTTCAACGCTGTCCTTGCTACTTATTCCTTCCCATTCTATACAAACTGTATTTTCTCGGTATATTTCCCTCAAAAGCTGTATACAGTCGTCACCTATGCCCACTTCTTTCAGTATATCCCACAAAATTTCCTGATTAACGTTGTCATACGCCCCGGTAATATCTAGATAAGCTACGTATAAGGGCCTGTTTTCTATTTTCGATATTTCTATACACTGGGTAAGAACAAACAGATTATCGTCTAACCGCCTGTCGATTCGAAATCCATTCTGAAGTTCTCCCAAAATATCATTTTGTTCTACCCACGCTTCTAAAAAGGCGCAGCAACGCCACCAGTGGCGTGTACTGGCGTTTGCTTCAACCGGCCACGGCCGGTCTGGAGGCGCGCGCTCGCTCGGTCTGGAGGCGCGCGCTCGCTCCTTCCTTTACGGCCTGCGCACGGAAAGGAGGCACTGGCACGGGGGGCTGTTGCTACCTATGGCCGCAATTTCGTGGGGGCGCTCCGAGCCAACTGCTCCCTAACTCACTCCCGGCCGTTGCGGAGGCTAGCGCGCGCAGGGAGTGCTCGGCTTCCGACTTACCGTGGCGCTTTCTGAAGTTATAACTCTATATGGTATTCATGGTACCAATGCGATAGAAACACGGTAGCAAGTATATATGATGACTCTGGTAAATTCCGCTTTACAGAAGTGGTGGCGCAGCCGCTCATAAGCCCTAATAAGCCCGCTTCTGTTGCTCGGCAAAGCATCGACGCGGTTATAACAAAACCTTGCTTTTTTTAGGTTTCTGTAACTTCGAGAATAAGTAAGAGGATGAACATTGCATTTGGTTGAGGAAACGGTTTAATCATGCTTTAGGAAATGCTTATTTCAAATGTATGTGCCGGCTAGTGACGATCACAGTTTAAAGGAGTCAAGTCTGTCACAGCCTGATACGCTTCCGCGAGGGCTTGTGAATAAAACCGGAAGGCCTGTCATTCTGATCTGTTAACTTTTTTGTGTAGTTAATAAGAAGAATCTGGAGAAACTTCTCAGAAATAATATGAGCCAGCACTCTCGCGTGACTCTTGTCCACACCTTTCGGACAGTCCAGAAGTGGCGAATCTTCAAGGTATGGCTCAACAGTCAATTGCAGTCTCGAGGATTTTCGTTCGAGGAAGATATTTGACTGCTTTCTCGAAGAACGTCACAATTGTGTCCAGCATTGATAGTAACTCCGGCTTTGAGTAGTGTAGATCATAGGCTTCTTGCTGACGGAGAAGATGATGCAAAGGACTGCTCGTTTTGTTTGTCGTCACTAGCATGGCGCATGTTTCGCAACCGACATCAGTGATGAGTTTGGCAATGTAACCACCTACATACACCAAGCCTGAATAGGCAACAGAGTTCGGTGGTTTGCGAGGAGGTTCTCGCAGAGCTTCAAGTTCCTCAATGACATCTTCCGGAATATACACCGCCTCTTCTTCAATGTTTTCGTCGCGAATGCCCATGTCTTTTGAAGGTTGCGCCTTTTCCTTGACAATGTGGGTCAAAGCAGCTGTGACGGCTCTTGCGTCTAGCGCGTCATTGCCCCCGCACATTGCCCTCAATTTTCCAAACAATGCCTCTATAGGATCACTGTTAAATTTCTTCGTGAGCACATAGTTTACTCCTTTTCTCAGAAGAAATCAGACTGTGTCCACTGTGGACTCCGTGGTGAAAAGCAGGGCAGTGTACGTCTCGTCTGTAAAGTTTCCAACGCCAGCGGCGACAGAAGAATCCCGGATGCGCTTAATGTAGCCTGAAAATTCGTTTTCCAGCCACAGCAATCTAAGCACACGGGCCTCAGGCATTTTCGCCTCCATCTAATATAAGGTGGTCGGGTCTTAAAAAATATTGTTGCTAGTAGCGCTGCGTGTGCGTCTTCTATTGCCGATCGCCGAGAAAGGCAGACTGTCCCCACACGCACCTGTACTTCCTTCACCGCTTGCTACAACCGAAAGAAGTAATTAGCACGAGAAATTGGCCGGGCACAGCTGGTTTACAACACGAAGCGCATGCGGCGAAACGCGCTTTGGGCGGTTGGCTCGCGACGCCCTCACGCGGAGCGCGCCGTCGTGACTGTATAGAAGAAGTTCCATTGTACTCCCGGCGGCTGCTCAGGCCGTAAGGGAAGGAGCGAGCGCGCGCCTCTAGACCGGCCGTGAACCGGCCTATTGCCCCTCCCTCGAGGACGCGCCACTAGGAGAATATTCTAGTACACTATAACGAGGGACTATGCTATAACAAAGACATACTTGCAGCAGTATCTGACCCGTCAAAGTTGCCATATTAAACTTCTCTGGCGTGCGTGGAAAACGCTCTCTTTCCTTAGCCAAACGCGGATGGTTTATCATGCCCCTACTAAGATGGCGGGCGCAGCCGCCATCTTTTGGTGGGCACGGCTTCACTATTGCGCAATAACTGCCACTCCAGCAATCTTTTTAACCCCCAGGACACGTCGTCCTCTTCCTTCACTTGACCCTTGTCAGGGGCGTAGCCAGAAATTTTTTTCGGGGGGGGGGGGGGGTTCAACCATACTTTATGTATGTTCGTGCGTGTATATATACGCAAACAAAACTGAAAAATTTCGGGGGGGGGGTTTGAACCCCCCCAACCCCCTCCCCCCCCTTGGCTACGCCCCTGACCCTTGTGATAGCTGCGACACCGCAACATCGACCCCCAGCGGCGAAAGCGCCGACCCGGCACCTGCTAGAAGTTGTTGGGCGAAAGGTACGGCTTCAAGCGGGCGACGACGTCGGAAGATATGGAAGGCGCGGCAGGGTCTAGAGGGTCTATTTCATAGGTAGCGTCAGTCACCTGGCGCAGCACGGCAGGGGCCGGGGTACTTAGAAAGAAGCTTTTCGGACAGGCCAACATGCCGAGAACGAGCTGCTCGTCACCCGGATTAAAGTGGACGGTGGTGACTGTCAACTGCATCTTTATGGTGCACGTGCGAGTCGGAAAGACGTCGATCTGGCGGGCCTTTTCGGCTGTGGCTGTCGACAGCGTTGGGTACGAGCGCGTCGAACGGCAAAGTCGGTTCTCGTCCTTACAAGAGACGCGAGGTGTTGTAAGCAAAAGTGACAAAGGGTAGCGCAGTGTCCCAGTCGCGATGATCACTCAAGACATACATGGCGAGCATGTTAGTGACCGTGCGATTGAGATGTTCTGTGAGGCCGTTTTTTTGTGGACGATCGTAATTAAGCTTGTGCCTGGTTGAACAAGAACGAAGTTGGTCAGGTCATCGATTACCTTGCATAAAAAGCAGCGACCCCGGTCCGTGAGAAGTTGACGAGGAGCGCTGTGGTGTAAAATGACGTCTTGTATCAAAAAGCCGGCGACGTCTGTAGCGCAGCTGCTCGGGAGAGGATGGCAAAACGGGCTGAATAATCGGTAGCGACGGCGATCCATCAGTGTTCGAAAGAGGGAAAGGACTGAGAAGGTCAAGGCGGACACGAAGAAAAAGTCACAGTTTCGCCGCAAGGGCGAAGCAATGAATGCGATAGCAAGGAACTAATGCTATACGAAGTGAGGCTCGCCAATGGATACTCTCAATTTGAACAGCGCTTCTGTTGCAAAGGCGGCCGAAGCAGCGAAGGAAACTAGCGTGCTTCAAGTGTCGAGCTGTGACACTTGATAGTTCGCGCTCATCTTCTGTTTGTTCGTTTAGCGGCGTCCCTGAGCTCGAGTGACATTCGTACGCGCCGTAACATGAGCGCGGACATCACGGTGAAAGCGTGAAACATTCCTCTACCCCGCGCCACGAGAAAACCGCGCGAGCAGACAGCGGAAGGGCAAGCTTCTCCCATGCGCAAATATAAGAAGAAGCGAGCGAGCTCGCCGACGACTTTTAAATGCGCCCGTCGGGCTCCTAGCGCCACCTCGCTGGTAATGAAGAAACGCTTATTATCGCCTTCTGTCTCCGAGTCCGTCCAGCGCTAAATGGTGTGTATATAACGCTCGCCGTTAGCTAAGTGGAGGATCTGCGTTTCGTGGCGTAGTGGATAGCGCCGCTCGTTGCGGAGCAAGAAGTCCCTGGTTCGATTCCGCGCTTCGGAAGCATTTTTCTGAGTTATTTTTCTTTGGGGCCTTTATATATATATACATACTTATACATATACGGTGCATGACGGCGGCGACGGCGACGGCGACGGCAAAATCCAGCCGAGACTGTCCATATAATTGCTATCGCAATAAAAAGGCTCGGCAGGTATGTCGATAGGTTGAAGGAGCCCGGCGGGGTGTATAGCTGGCCTTTTCCGGCGCTGGCACGACTCGCAAGAAGCAACGTAACGACGCACGGAATGGTAGAGGCCGGGCCAGAAAAAGCGTCGGCGGACACGGTCATATGTTCTGGCAACACCAAGGTGACCGGCGGTTGGTACATCACGTGCACGAAACAATGAGAGGATGGATGAAAGTCGGTCGAGATGAGGTTGGGGCAAACACAATGACGTCGTCCAGGTAACAAAGGCAGATAAAGCTGCGTAAAAGTGTGTCCATCACCCGCTCGAACTTGGCCGGCGCACTGCACAAGGCAAACAGCATAACTCTGAATTGGTAGAGGCTGCAGTGGCGTGAATCCAGAAAAATTTCAAGGGGGGACACATATCTCGATGCCATGGCGGCCATTTTTAAGCTGGGGTGAAGTCCCGCGCCGTAACCGTAACCTTAGTTCGAGAGGCGACCGCTACAGGCGCAGCTCGCGCGAAAGAGAAGTCTTCTTCCTCTTGTTCTTCGAGAGTCTCGATGGTGATATTAACGCTGGTAAAACCACATATAGCATAGCCAACTGTAGCATGCGGCACTCGTTCCACTCCGGCGCGTGCTCTAGTTTGATAGGAGACAGTCAGAGGGCCACAACTGCGCGATTCCTCTCTCTTTCGACAGTCTTCAGTCAGTGCGCTTCGATACTAATAACATGAACGAAGAAGACAAAGCGGCGGAGCGGAGGGCTCGCAAGGCAGCAGCAGCGCAAGCTCGCCGAGGTGTGAGCTCGCGAGGCCGCAGAGAGACGTCAGCGTCGCGCAGACCTCGAGATACAAGCCCGCGAAGGCGAAGAGCAGCGCGGAAGCGACGGCAAGAGAACTTCGAAGAGGTACGGGCGCGGATGCAGCGGCCAAGCGCCGAAAGCGGTCGCTACCTGAAGTTGGTGGCGCCGACGCGCGCTTCAAGAGTGATTTCCTCGGCGACACGTTCGGCCACAGCTGCAAGGTCTGCGACCGCTTGTGGTTCGACAACAACCTGACCACAGTCGCTACTTTAACAACGTGTCACATCTTTATATGACAGTGGGTACGGAGCATTCACGGTTTACCCGATTATCTCCGAGCCAGCTCCTCAATCATCATTCACTTCGTGGATATGGCGTAATTTTTTCATAAATATACGTTTTATTTTTAATTGTATGAAAATTAAGATAATTTTTCGAATCAGTTAAAAAGGAAACGCACATGGGCCTGAGCAGTCAATAAGTTGGCAAGGCTAGTTTATAAGTGTGACTCGTAGGTAGATATGTCATTCGGGTTTCAAGTGAAAATGATCCTTTGTTTTCTTGTAAAACGTGTTTATATTCACCGGGGATTTGTTAAAAACACAATTATATTTGAGCAATCGCATTCATACGTGATTGCCAATGACTTCCACCAAATCGTCCACATAAATAAATAACAGCAGATGATCAGGGATTCTTTACTTTGCGCGGCGAAGGGCAGCATAATAAACATTTGTGGTGCGTCAGAAGTCACCCGTAGCATCAGGAAGCACGACCTCTACAGTGCCTTTTGAAACCAAAAACAGCTTTCACTTTGGTGCTTCGTCTCTACTCATTAGAAGGGCTTCAGAGTAGAGTTGATTTTAATGAGAGTGAGCCATGCTTAACTGTCAAGCAATTCAAATATGATGTTTGAAAGGTAAATCACAAGGGGCAAGGGGGGACACTTGCAAGGGGTGCCCCCCCCCCCAGCCTGAATACAAGGGGGGTCATGACCCCCCCCCCCCTCCCATGATTTACGTCACTGCGTAGAGGCCGTCAGGCGTTACAAAGGCGGTCTTGTAATAGTCAACGTCGTCTACGGCGAATTGCCAGTAACCAGAGCGTAGGTCTATCGAAGAGAAATAGGTTGCACCGTGAAGGGAGCTCAGAGCATCGTCAATGCGAGTAAGCGGGTACACATTCTCTTTAGTGATCTTGTTTAAGGGCCGATAGCCCACATAGAAACACCAGGTATTGTCTTTCTTCTTAACGAGGACTACAGGGGAAGCCCACGGACTCGAAGAATGCCTTTTGTGAGCATCTTGTCTACCTCCTGTTGGATAACCTGACGCTCTGATAGTGACACTGGGTAAGACGCCTGTGGGTTGGAGCCGCGCATCGTCAGTATCTATATATGCGGTGCTTGACTTGTGAGGTTTCACCTAAGGGCCTACCATCACAGTCAAATATGTCAGAGTAGGTTATAAGGAGATCACCGAGCATAGATGGAGAGTTTTCATTTTCTCGGAGGGGGCGGGGGCCCGAGTTGTTGCTCTTCCACATTTCTCTCTAACTCTCCCTATATATATATTCTGATGAAGCTCGGACCCCGAGCGAAACGTTAATAAAGTTGCTTCGCACGCGCGTCTGTTTGATGTTTCTACATATATATATATATATATATATATATATAATATATATATATATATATATATATATATATATATATATATATATATATATATATATATATATATATGTGTGTGTGTGTGTGTGTGTGTGTGTGTGTGTGTGTGTGTGTGTGTGTGTGTGTGTGTGTGTTTGTGTAGAGAGGAGAGCGCGCGAGAGAGACAGAGAGAGAGGAGTCCAACTTCCAAATTAAAGAATTTAATGTAACTTTAGTCTCACAGGTGCCTGCGATATCATAATGAAGATCTGTAAGTGGAAGACCCTACATTTATTTTTCAATTTACACAAAGACATCGATCCACCTCGTAACTCTTGGCTCGAAACGAAAAAGGTCGCGTAGGCGACCTTTTTCGTTTACTCGTTGACTGCGTCGCGTAAAATCGATTCACGCAATGCGTGGGGTTAGGCTTTACTTTGTTAAAACATGCGCCACACAGGAGACAGTAGGCTAACGCGGTCGCGGGAAGCTTTAATTATATGCCAGTGAGTTCAAGACGGCCGAAAGTAATTCTGAGATGGTAGCTAATACCATTTGCTACCACTACACCTTTTGTGCGCAGCTGCGGTTATGAATCTGGACGAGTAACTCACTGGTGGCCGAACTTTTAGTAAAACTCTTTACTGATAAATCAAAATTGCGTACAATCTTTTCTCGGCACTTATATAAGCAGGCATGTCGAGGGGTACTAATATGTAGGCAACCAAGAAATTACCCGTTTTTTTATTGGCGGGTAAGTTTGTGCGAAAGCGTTCACTGACTGACTGTATCGGGATTGCTTTGTGTTCTCAGTATCATTTTTGTGTTCTCAAAACCATTCACTACGCGGTTCAAGACAATTAGAGCGCAGCTCTTAGGCGTCCGTTCCTGCGCTGAGCGGCATCGCCGTTGGCGTCGGTGGCGTAACTGATAGCGCGAACGAGGACGAAAGAGAGCGAACGCGGAGTCTGTCGATATCACGAGATACTGGCCTCTAACCTCGCTTTCTTCCTCTGTCGCGCGCGCTGGCCCCTCGGTCGGAGCTCGTGCGCATGCAGGGCTGGCACGTGCACTGCGGCTGGTTTCGCTTGTCGTAACGGGGCTGTGGGCGTTTCACTTGGTTCGCGACAGCTGCAATGCACAGAGTATATAGTGTGCGTAGCGCTCGAGCGCTGGCAGTTTCTGTGGCAATATGTAACGAATGTTACATTGCTACAACTGCGGATAGTTAAAACTTCAAACACAGCTGGCGTTGCGCGAACACGAGGCTACGCTCAGCGAATTAGGCAGTATCGTAATCGCCGGTGAATTTTTTAATTTGTCATAGCTTAAGTCGTCGCTTCAGTTGTTCATCAGCACAACATATTCTGCACGTAAAAATCCGTTTGAGGGGCATTTTTCCATTGAATGTTTGACTTGTCACTGGCCCATGTGCCGAACTTTAAATGGCTGAAGTGAAAAAGAAGCGGGCATAAACAGCCTCCTGTGAAATAGCTGCCAGACAGGACGACCCGGGGACCTAAGCCAAGCTCTTAAAAAATACCGTGGGCCGGCGCCAGGGGGGGGCTCTGGCCCCCCATGAGGCAGTTCGGGGGGGGGGGGGGCAAGCCCCCCAGCCCCCCCCGTACTCTCCGCCTATGCAGAGGGCAAAAGGCCGGAGGCAATCATCTTCGTTGTGTTGTTGTGCAGTGTTGAGGATGTGGCTACGTCGGGTCTCGAAGAGCGGGCAGCTAGTCAGGTGACACCGATGAGATTTGACACTCTTGCGATGGCGACCGAGAGCTGTGCCTTGTGGTAGAGCTTGAGGGCTGTCCCCGAAGTTTAAAAGAGGGAGGCACGGCTTGTTCGCCGTAATAGTTACCACTGTGTATGGAGAAGATACGTGGCGTGCCAATAAAACACTCGGAGCGGGAGAGACCACATAATCACCACCCGGTACACTGGGGCACGGGTCAACAGCGACACAGCTTAGTGCTTGTGGTGGCAGACGAACAAAGTCCGCACACGAAAGCTTATTCCGAACTGGCTCCGACACGTCGGCGGACGTAGGCAAGTGGTACGACACGGGCTGAGCGGTCAATTACAGCGGAATGGTCAGACAAGAAATCGAGTCCGAAAATGACGTCATGAGGACAATGTGCAAGAACATGAAACAGGACGGATGTTTGGCGGTCGGCGACCCTCACACGTGCGGAGCCCATTCCGAGCACAGCCGGAGTCGCAACAATATCTATAAACGCTAATAAATTAAACAATCATGGATAACAACGGAGCTATCGTACCTCGAGCATCCGTAATATATTGTAGTGTATATCGCATTTACTAACGGTATAGTCGATGAGTTCCGACTTGGAATCGACGAGGGCACCACTTCCAGTAGTCCTTAAGAGTGACACGAAACGCATTGGCAGTCCAGCAAATTTTGTGGTTCAATGCATAAAAGCCATTTTGTCAAAAAGAGAATTCTAAGCGGAATCACCTCGATTATCCTTACTTAAAGTCCGATGATGTATCTCGAAGCGGAAATTCGTTGCTCGTAAATATGTCTCGCATGTATTCAGCGGTTACAATTCCTATAGATTATAATTTGCATACCGTAAAGTGATGACCAATTACACCATTATTATGCGTTTCGATTAATTGTACAAGTTGTGTGTATACGCCTCTATGCGAACAGATATTCAGTTTATGGATTGTGATGAGAAAAGTTGTGACGACTCTTCCTTTGTTGCGCAGAGAAAAGGGACAAGTCCACTGTGGCCCCACAGGAGCACAAGGGCAACAACAAGCTTGGGTTGTGGTTCTGACAGGCACCTTCTGCTCACGTGCGGGTGAGTGATGACGATCGATTGTGTCGTACTAATTGTCTAAGGAAACTCCGGATTGGCTTTGAGTGGAAGTTCTTGCATTACGCCGTGTCCGGGAATCGAACCCGCCTTGAAGAGTACACTCTTCTTTGCTACAGATGTGACTCTCACACAGTGGATTAAATTATTGATAAAAATCACCAGCCGGGAGACACATCTTGCCATGGCGGCCATTTTGTCTTGATAAGTGTGGCTTGTATTTGTATAAGAATTAAAATCATGCTTCCAAATAAAATTTTAAAAACGAGTATGGTGTCTCAGCTCGCGTAATTGCATCGTTCTACTCGGTCTTCTTCGAGCGGCTGTTGCGATTTTAATGGTCCCCTCACACAGCTGAGGTTATTGAACACAGCAAAAAATAAACAGCAATTAAAAAAGAAAGTTGAATGCTGAACTGTCAAGCAATTCAAATATATGATGTTTTAACGATAAATCTCGAGGGGGGACACTTGCAAGGGGTGTCCCTCCCAGTCAGGACACAACGGGGGTCAGGACCCAATGTTCTCACTGTGTATAACAATCTTTAGAGAGTCGGAGTCGTGGGATGTATATGACTATCTTTAAAAAGACACGCTGACAATAAAAAGATTTATACATTCGATAGTCACATGTGTAGCAAAATAGAGTCAAAAGACACCATTTTTTCTTCGAGTGTAGGGGCTATAGTTGGTTGTGCATGGTTGATAAATTGTCAGAACATTTCAAAAACGTCTTTACCCCTTGTCATAACACGTGAAATTTCACACGAGGATTCTCTCCAGTTGAGTAAAAACAGTAAATGCATGCGCGTTCAATAACGCGTTTTATTAGAAGCACAGGTGTGCATTCTAGCGGCTATTCCACTGCCATCTTGAATTTTTGTCCCAGACCGAGCAAGGGCCCCCCTTCCAAAACAATTGTCCGATTATCTTTTGCCGTTTGTGGGGGGGGGGGGGGGCGCTTGCTCAGGATTTTATGGTAGGAACCTTCCAGATTATTTTAGGACCTTCCGATACGCGCACAATATGACCATTAAAGGGACACTAAACAGCAAAACCATTTTTCTGGCATTAGTAAAGTAGTCTTCCACGATACCAAAAACACCACGCTTGCTGCGAGAAGACGCTTAATAAGCGAGAAAACGCGCAAAAAGAAAATACAGGTGGCGACGCCACGTTGGAATTCCCACACCATTTGCCGTGACGTCACATATTTTTGACGGCGCCTGCTTGGGCCTACGTAGTTCCTAATCGGTTAAATCGAAGTACATTGTCCTCTGAGGGGGCCAGAGACTTGACATAACGAGTTTGTGGAAATTTAGTCCAGCCTGTGGCACCAAAATACGTTAAATGCTCTTTGAAACCTTTTACGTCACGAATTGCAAAGTTCGGCGCGAAATTTAAAAATGAAACTTTAACTTTGTTTTATCCTCTAATAATAAACCTATGGTGGTGAAATAAACTACACAAGAGTTCTCCGAGCACACTTTATCAATCTAAACCAATTCATTGTTTCTCTTTAGTGTCCCTTTAAGAGTTTGCTCTGGCACCGGCAGTAAAGCTAGAATCTTCGATGGCACATGTATAAATGCCGACGTGCTTTACCGCTTGGCAGATTACTCGATGGCCGACGACTGTGCTCGCCGCTATCAGTTTACAGTGTTAACTGCTTGCACTTTGGCCTTTCATTTTCCGGACACAAGTTCGCCCTCATAAAGAGTTTCGTCTTTGAACACGCCGACTTCCGCCTTCTCCAACGTCACTACCACGTGACAATACAAGTTTGAGAAGCGCTGCTGTAACACAAAGAAAGACGAACAAAAAGAACACGATCTTTTCTTAAAAGTTTTTTTATAATTGTTAGCAGGGGCGTAGCCAGGGGGGGGGGGTTCAACCCCCCCCCCTGAAATTTTTCAGTTTTGCTTGCGTATATATACACGCACACATACAAACACACGCACGAACATACACAAAGTATGTTTGAACCCCCCCCCCCCCGAAAAAAATTTCTGGCTACGCCCCTGGTTGTTAGTTCGCGCTCGTCTTGTGTACATACGTGTGTTCCATTGGTGCGTCTTTTTTGTGATCCAACCATAGGCGTGCGCAGGGTTCCCCATTAGGGGGGGCAAAGGTTCGTCGCAGCGCCCCCCCATCCTACTAAGTCAATGTATGGGACAGATTTTGCGCCCCCCCCCACCTCTTAGGTGACTAAAAGGGTCAATGTACGGGGCAGGTTTTGCGCCCCCCCTCTTAGGTGATTAGGGGGGGTCGCCCCCTCTGCCCCCCCCCCCCCCCCCTGTGCGCACGCCTATGGATCCAACAGCACACGTCGGAAGCGTCGTGCTGCGGCGAAAACCGCATTCCATCCGCGCCGCGCGCTGCCGAGGCTTCGAAGGTTCTCCCTCAAATACTTCTTTCTCCGTGGGTCACCGGATCGAAGCCAAGGAAGGCGACAAAGGGCATGCATGAATGCAAGCAAACAAATTTTGAAACAACTGCAGGTGATGGCTGTCATGTTTTGCCGCTCATAAGTCGATCGTGCAGGATGGACAGCGCGGCACTGTACGTTATACAATTGCTTTCTCGGCTCTCTCTCTGTATGGTCTTTGACTGTGCGTTTATCTTTGGAATGCAAGCGGCTTCCTTCGAACAGCTCGTCTCGTCCGCTGCCAGACGCAAGCTCCCCGTGGCTTCGGTTACACGACCTTGCTCTGCTTCCTAGAGGCCGGCTTGGGCTCAAGGTCGTGGCGCGGCGACGCGCGGTCCGAACGCGGGGGATGCGATGACAGGCAAACACTACCGTGCGAGGGGACAGTGGCGATCGGTTCACTATTACTCGAACGACCGGCACAGCGGTTTTGGCTCGCTGAGTGTGGTGAGATGGCGTGGATATACGAGGGTGGTCTGAAAAGTTCTCGGCCTGATGTAGAAAAAGCGTCTTGGACCTTCAAAATTATTTTTATTTTTCAACATAGTCTCCTCTAGACTCTACACACTTGGTCCATCGATATTCCAGAGCCAGGATACCGTCCTTAAAATGATTTTGTGGAATTCCTGAAAAGTACTCATCCAGCAGCAATCGCCTCTTCTTTTGATGAAAAACGTTGCCCACCAAGAAAGATTTTGAGTTTTGGGAACAGATGGTAGTCCGACGGGGCCAAGTAAGAAGAATGAATTGGGTGCTCCAACAATTCGTACTTCAAATCGTGAAATTTAGCCATTGCAAGATGTCCTTTGTGCACCGGTGCGTTGTCCTGATGAAAGATGATTTTCTTCTTCTGCAAACCTGGTCTTTCGTCACGAATTTTCTTATTCAATTGAGTCAAACGGTCAGAATAATACTCCCCAGTTATGGTTTTAGCCTTTTCAAGATAATCCACAAGCAGAATGCCTTTAGCGTCACATAAAACAGAGGCCATCACCTTTCCTGCGGAGGGAACTGACTTGGCTTTCTTTGGTGCAGAGGAACCGGCTTCAGTCCACTGGTTTGATTGTTGTTTCGATTCCGGTGTGTAATGGTGAATCCAAGTTTCATCCATTGTTATAAATCTGCGCAAAAAGTGCGCTGGATTTTTGTTATACAGCTCCAAAGCACGCTGTGAGTGTGACATCGTCATGCGGTTGCGTTTTTGCTCAGGAGTAAGGATGCGCGGCACCCATCTTGCACAGAGCTTGTTCATGTGTAGTTCGTTATGCAAAATGTGACATACACGTTCCACTGAGATGCCAACAGCCTCGGCAATTTCACGCAACTTCACTCTCCTGTCTTCCAAAACCATATCGTGCACACGGTCAATCAATTCAGGAGTTGTTGCACTTTTTGGGCGCCCTTCGCGTGGGTCATCTTCAATGCTCTCTCTCCCTCGCTTAAACTCAGTAGCCCATTTCTTGACTGAGGAGTATGAAGGTGAATCTTGCTTGTAAACTTCAACAAACCATTGGTGAACTTCATTCGGAGATAAACCTTCTTTTACAAAGAACTCTATCATCGCACGGTACTCAAGCTTCTCCATGCCTTCCGGTGCTTCACACTACACCCACTGTGATCGACTGTCAAAGCCAAACTGCTAATCGGCACTAGATGGCGTTTCATCTGAGACTTGCAGAGACTTGTATGAACGTGCACATGAGTGCTACAAGTTCTCGCTCACGTGATTCTTATTGAGGCCGAGAACTTTTCAGACCACCCTCGTATGTCAGGCGTGGCATGCGAACTTGCTGTCACGTCGGGTGTTCAGTGAGGGTGGGCCTGCGGACACATGGCGCAAAAGTGTGTAAACAACTTTGAGATGCATCCACGCATTGAGGAATCGCTGAGAGCTTTGGATGAGGAGAGAGAGCGCCATGATGGGAGAGTGCTGTTATGACCGGCTGTCGGTGGCGAAGCACTGACCAAGAGAATCGGCGGACGAGGTGTTCTCACGCTGCTAGAACACCTGTATCCTTCCTGGAAACGAAAATTCCTGGGACGGCGAGTGACCAACAATGGGCAGAATCTCGGCCTCAAAGTCTGGGACGGCGATGCCGGAGACAATGGACCACCTGGGCTTGGCTTGGTACGCTGCCGAAGCCACCTGACGGGTATGTTTGGACGGGAGTCTCCGCAACCCTTTCGCTGCGTCGGGAAAAGATCTGCATGGGCAAGCACGAGGAACCTGTTCTGCTTCTCCCCACCTGCGTGTCGACAACCGCCGGACTCTTGCCGCTTCAAGTGTGCCATGACCCCTCCGCGACAGTGAAATGGACTGTGCCATGGTGGGAGGTGTCGTGTGTGTGATTGGTGGTCATCAAGAGGGAGGAGCCAAACTGAGGGGTTAAAACGACGATGCTGAGTGAGAAATGGGGCTCTGAGCCCTCGGTAACAGCAACAGGCTCATCCAATTCGCTCGTCGCCGAACTCTTTCCTTGTAACGATGTAATTGAGTGTTCAAAAAGTGCCAGTAAACTTGTTATTGTTTTCCCACCTTGCTAGTATCAGTTCCTCAACCCGTCGACTCGACTACGCTACCAAACGGAGTCCGGGTACGACGCTGCCCTCTCGTAGCAACAGCATGGTTGTCGAGAAGGGACGGATCCAAATACACCGGCACGACAACTGGAGTCAGCGGTGGGATTGATCCAAAAACCCGGTCGCAACAGTGCCAAAACGCCTGTCTAAACTATAAAAACACTGCTGTCGAGATTAGGGACAGCCCAGTAAGGAGTGGCTTAATTTGAGCGGTAAACAGATTGGCTAAGAGTCTGTCTTACGATTCGCACCGGCGCGTCCTCCAAATATAGTTTCGCGTTCGACCACGATTCAACCGCCAGCAAAGAATTCCTGTCATATTTAGTGTATTAATTACAAGGCAGCTAAA
Organism: Rhipicephalus sanguineus; assembly: GCF_013339695.2. Classification (NCBI taxonomy): domain Eukaryota; kingdom Metazoa; phylum Arthropoda; class Arachnida; order Ixodida; family Ixodidae; genus Rhipicephalus; species Rhipicephalus sanguineus. The sequence continues at coordinate 210,441,858 of NC_051177.1, forward strand.
AAGTTCCAGCAGTAATGATGAAAAGTCAGACGCACTTAATTTCACTTACCGAAAGAAGTACGTTATCCGAATAGCCAGGGGCGTAGCCAGAAATTTTTTTCGGGGGGGGGTTGAACCCCCCTCCCCCTGGCTACGCCCCTGCGAATAGCTGCTTTTGATGGAAAATATGCGCCAAAAGGCATGAGCACAATTACTTGATGCCAGATAACAGCCAGTGAACCGTACAGAAAAGCTTGCAACGCTACACAAAACGCAAAACGATGACCGCCGAGCTGCTGCCTGCGCAAAACGACGCCAAAGGGGCCCTCCGCAATCGCCGGTGCACGATCGTGAAGGACACGTTTCAACATGAGTGCCGCCGAAGCTGCAGATTGCCCGGCGCGCTGCGTGCGTGCACTTGCGTTTTGCTCCAGTTGTCAGTCGCCAATAAATGTGAAGCCAAATATTTTGCGGGTTTTGGTGCCTGCGTCATTTGTTTGAGTGAAACCGACAGTCACCGCTCGTTTGACACATGCAGTTTTGGCATATTGGCCTTTCTCGACAAAACATTCGAAGAATCATTGAGGTAGTCGTTGTGCACTCGCACTTTCAGATAAAACGTCTAAAAAATGTCTCGGAGTAGACGTTATGAACTTGTTTGGCAAAATAGACTCTGGGCCGTAGCTGTTGAAAATGCTAATAAACAGTATATATGCAAGCACATTTGAGACGCAGATGTTATATATATATTTTTAAATGTCTATTTTAGGCCTTCTCGTAGACCAAGACGTCTATAGCCGTTTCAAGACGTTTTTTAGAGTTTTTGTGATTCGTGGGCTGCTGGAAGTGCCGGGCACTCTGCGATAATTGAAGACGCGGACTTTTCTTGGCAATGAACAGAGCTGGCAATGAAGGGAAAGCTACGGGGGCGGAGCTTCTGCACATGTGCTCCTACCACAGAACAAAAAGACCTCTGCCACAGAACAGCGTAGCAGTCCTGTATGGCGCGCGTTTCGCACCGCTGTGGAAAGTGACGGCTGCGCGTAATCAGCGTTTCATATCGACGCAGACGCCGCTTAGCGTTCGAGGTACGCTTGAAAGGCGCGACTTTCTCACTCGTGCAAAAACGCGAAGTGACGATAAAGTAAAACAAATGCAAATATTTCACTGGTGTGAGCTGTGTCCTGTCTCCAAAAAGGTATACATGTAGAAAGTAAAGGAGACTACTTTTTATATCTCACGCAGAAAATACGGATACAATTGTGGGACTATATTCATTATAGCGGCAAGGGCGTCCGCAGAACTTATTGCAGGAGGGTGCACCCGCAAGTGGAGGGGGGGGGGCATCTAGCACAGGCAGCCTTTCTTTCACTGCTATGACATGACCGGCAAGCTTTGTATTCAATAGTGCGTAACGTCAAATGTTGGCTTGCATTCATGAAGGGTGTTTCACACGCCCAATGGACCACAAACAATCCCCAGTACATCCGATGGATGTTCATTGCCGGATGTTCGTGAGTCCAGTGGACATCCGTACACATCCCAATGACATACCGCGGATATCTGACGGACCGTCCCGCGCAAACAAAAAGGCGTTAAACTGGACGTCCTGGACACGTCTTTCACGGATATTCAGACGTCCGTCGGACTCAATAATTTGGACATGAACGTCCACGGGACACCTGTCGGATTTTAAATGCGGACATCCGTGATAAATCCGGAATTTTTGAAGCCTTAATTAACCCATATATGCCCAGTGTCCTACATGTAGGACGCTTCTTTGATGCACTCTAACATCGCTATTTCTTTAGCTGATGACTAGCGCCGCCTACCGCGCATCAAGCAGGCCTCATTGAGGCCTGCATGATGTGCTGTAGGTGGCGCTACTCATCAGCTAAAGAAATAGCGATGTACTGGGGAGTGCATCAAAGAAGCGTCCTATATGCAGCACAATGGGCACATACTGGTTAATAATGCATCATTCAGTTCCACATTAACAAGCCTAATATCTAAATTAACAGCTGACTATTCAAGTTAATATACAGTGCCTTTATCATGCATATTTTGGCTAATTTGGAGCACGTGGAAGCAGTTCTCATACATTTATGATGACTGCACACCAATGTAACTTACATTAAATATGTTGAATGGGCTCTTGCTGAGGATGTTGTGTCTTGAGGTAATATGTTGTCACCCATGCAACCTTTACCAGTAAGAAGGTCTTTTAGTTGCTTTGAGGGCACACATTTGTGAACGCAATAGCACAGTAAAGAAAGTGAAGCATGGTGCATAGGTTGTTAGGAGTACAGCTTCTGAAGCATTGAAAATGGAGAAGTATGAGTTGGTTTTTGTTGGTGTATCGCTTGTCATACTTCAGCTTTTTCCATGCTATAGAGGTTGTACTCTATTCAAGAATCAGAGCACCAATTATATGCACCATTCTTCCCTTGCTTTACTGTGCTGTTGTGTTCACTAATACGTACGCCAAGGCAAATATAGGACAGTCTCACTGGTAACGGTTGGATGAGTGACAACATATTAGCACAGAGCACAAGATCCACAGCAGCAGCCCATTCAACAACACCCATAGCATCCCCAGCAAGTTCAACATCTTTAATGTTGACTGCATTGGTACATGCAGTCATCAGAAATGATGCTTATAAGCCTTTTAATAAGACTCGTGCAGCTTTTCGTGATGATCTGACTGAGGCATAGACTTGCACATAAAGCAGATCAACAGCATTTTTATTAAAAAGCATACTGCAAACACATCACTTGTATGCATAAGAACACCTGGCACAGCAGACCCTAGCATATGAACACATTAACTAAAAGCCGCTAAGGACCCACAAGAATTCAAAATAACAAGATAAAGTGTACATGTTAATTTGAGCATCAGTAGAGTAACGCAGAAGAGAAATAATAAATGCACCTTGAAGTCACTTAACACAACTTAAAGTCTAGAGTTCCTTTACTTAGTAATCTGCCCTTAACTTGTTTTACTTGTCCACCTAAAGCAGTGATGTTATCATGTTTTTCTGAAGGAAAATGAAATTACTGGAAAAAATTGACTACGCTTACACCTGAGCTACAAACTGCAACCTAAAGGAACAGAATAGAAGTGAACAAATATCGGGCACAAGGAATACAAACACATTTTGTAGACATGAAATGGCATGTTTCCAACAACAAACAGTAATCCACATGATGCAAAAAACAGATGGGCTCTTTCATTGGATGTCATGAATATAGACTGATAGCAATGACACATTATCTGTAGGCATATCCAGAGCAAGGACTGCACAGAAAAGTTAATCTGTATAAAGTAGAACTATGGCATGCAACATACAGCAATGTATACACAATGCAGAAAACTGATTGGGATACTTCGCTAAGGCACACCTTTCCTGTAGCAGGAAAATGTTCTTGGTGCAGCAAATATACTGGCTGTCCCAGCTATCTTTAGCCAAGGGTTGAAAAATACAATATTAGAGGCAGGCGAGTGAAATCAGTTGCGAATTGCTGAGAGCTGCCTTGCGCACCACAGACAATTTTCTGTTCCGTAATTGACTAATTTGTTAATTAGGATTAATGAATTAAATTGCTAAATATTGACTTTAGGCAAGAAATGCGACTTGCAAAGTTCGAGAGTGTCTTCAGAAACCCCCATTGCATTATTTGCGATAAAGAAAGTCTCACATATACGATTTTTTCCAAGCTGCAAAAAGAACCACGTGAGGCTGCTCTCATCTGTGGCTTAACCACGTGGTTCTTTTTGCAGCTTGGGAAAAATTGTATACGTGAGACTTTCTTTATCGCAAATTATGCAATGGGGGTTTCTGAAGACGCTCTCGAACTTTACAAGTTGCATTTCTTGCCTAAAGCCAATATTAGCAACTTAATTAAATAATCCTAATTAATAAATTAATCAATTACGTAACAGAAAACTGTCTGTGGTGTGCAAGGTCGCTGTCAGCAATTTGCAACTGATTTCACTCACCTGCCTCTAATATTGTATTTTTTAACCGTTGGCTAAACATAGCTGGGGCACCCGGTATATGTGACTGAAACACAAACACAAAACAAATAAGACGTTGTGAAGGTATCTCGCACTAAATTATATGCATAACACTGCGGTCTCACAAAAGTATGGCTATGCAATAACAGCAACGTATATTATGTAGAAGATAACGGAATCCTTCGTGACGTAAAATTATGTATATTAACAGGCTCTTGCAGGTTATTTTACAAGAGGGCTGAATACTGGTCTTACAAAAGTGCGGCCTTGCAGTGACATCAAGATAGTGCTACGTGATGCAATGCAGATGACAAATGAAAGTTAAAAAAAAAACTCTTGCACTCTACACTGTGTATGAACCATGCACTGGCATCTTCAATGCTAACAGTGGGTCAACAAATAGATACACATATAGGACAAACAGAAGTTTAGGCAAGAATATCTCGTATTTAATGTTGTGGTTACCACGCACATATTTTGTACAGAGGCACAATAAAAAGAAGCAATGCATGGCTTGCAGTGACCTCACTGTAATTGCCATGTCACGTTAATGTTATCAGTACACTGCATCAGGTTCTTTCTTATGCATGCACAGAGCCCAGAACAATCCAGCGGCATTGTGATCACATCGAAGTCGGTTAACGGTGACCTAATTATGCTACCTAGATGTCATCAAAGCAATCATGTTGAAATACAGCATGTTAAGAACCTGAATCCATGAAACCACATGCAAGCTATCAATAGGAACGTGAAAATATCTCCAAAAATAAAAACAAAAATACCATGGGGTAGCTACCTTCAGTCTACAGAACATGCCTTGGTGTTGCACAATCCACAGAAGATTCCCAAAGTTGCACAAGGTTCAGTTGCACAGGCACACACAACCAAGCAGGAACTTTTCTCAGATGCACCTACAGTCCCTTGATCATGGCTCCAATCATTTGCAACCCAATGGTAATGACAATGGCCTCCACTTGTTCTGCAGAAACATAAAGGTGCACAGTGATTATAAACGTGGGAGGTACGGGGAAACAAAACAGTGCAAGCTTGCTTTGTGGATAATCAAGACATCGCACAGTATAGCCTATCTGAATGACCACCTTAAGGGACGAGTCGTGATCTAGACAGCTAATTTTAACAGTCGAAGGACACTTCTGCAGTAAAATCGGATCCACACATGAAGGTTGAGATCACGTTTGTGCGATGAATGATGAATTACGATGAGCCAACTAGCCCAGCAACAAGTACTTCTAAGGTTGGGCGAGTTGGTAAGGATCCATTACGAAGGTATTAACAGCGCATAGACGTTAAAAGGTCGGGTAGGCACCAGCAAATCAGCGCTCTTTGCCTCTACTTATCCTATCGTTGTTCGTTATCTGTGCCTCGTTACTACCTTGTTAATGCACCACACTGGTATGCCTATTCTTCCTTACTCATTTTACACGCCTACCTTTGTTCTACTGGTTTATGACAATGCTGTAGCGTGGAAATGACATCCATATCTATGGAAGGAACACGTCGGCGACTGCATGCGTTTGCACTTACTATGGGAGTTCGCTTTCGTGCTCTTCATCACCGTCACTACTGTACGCACAAACGTGAGCAGATCTCAAGCGACATCTGTACATTGTTCCCCGTCATCGGCGTCTACGGGTGCTAGGTATTCGCGGCAGTCCTCTTATTCAGAGCTCACGTATGAGATTTAAGCTTTCTGAGCTGTTCCGGCCGCTTGACCATGATGCTTCGGTACGTTTAACAAGGAATCCTCGGAACAAAGACGGTTGTGTTTACAACAATTCGCAAAAACTTCAATCAATTTCTTAGTCCCCTTGCTTGTCTTCTCGCAAGCACGCCCGTCAGGTGGTAGCGACGTGCATAGGAAGCCAGAACAAAAAGTTTGACTTTAGTACGCGAGTTGTGACGGTAGGCCTAACCGCCGTTTTGTTAACGGCGTCAGCACTCCCCGCGCAAAAAATGGCCCTCTAATCACATGCACAGAATAAAAATTCGCTCACCGTGTTTCCAATGCGCACAGTTGACGTGGTGCGACACTTGTAGCGTCTCGAAAGGCGCGCGAAAAAGCCCAGCTGCAACGTTGTTCCGTCGATTCGACGGTTATTCCGTCGGTTCTCACTGTTGATGGCCATGACGATTGGAGGTGAACGGGCAACGCGAAACCGAAACGCCACAATAACGTAGTACGGCGAGACCAAAACACCGGTTCAGCGAGTAGAGGTTTTCTTTAGCCGTTTTGTTCCGGTTTTCGAAAAACAATTAAAAAATAGGTGGTTAGAACATTTTATCTTTTCTTGAGCACTACGCCAGGAGGTGATTTTGCAGTATGACTTGCAGTGGCAGTCACTTTCAATGTAACATCAAATGACTTTTGCTGATGTTTTACATATTACTGAAATCACCGTGATCATAGCATTTACCTCCACGTACGTGCTTAATGTGCCGAAAAAAGCATAAACCAATTATTGTCCGTGGGAGGACATCCGCGGGACGCTCGCTGCTGGTAAATCCGCAATCAAACATCCACTGGACTTCCACCGTATTTTAAAGTGCGGACGTTTTTTTTTACATCCGAAAATGTACGTCCTCCGTTTGTACGACGGATGTTATTTCCCGGACGTGGACGTTCGGCTCTAAATCGGACATCCAATGGATAAGTGTGGTCCATTGGGCGGATATGCGGCACCTCAGTGTGCTAATCAAGTTGTGCAGCTTATTGCTAGCTGCATAGAAAAATATCTGCAGTGCTAGGAGGGCATCTCCCCCCCCCCCCTCCCCCGGTCGCCCATGATTAGCGGTAGGGAATACGTGCGATTTGGCTCTGTAGCCTTCGCTTCTTGGCCAAGAGAAGTTGTCCGCACGAGATCTTTTCACAGGAGAGGATAAAAACACCTCGATGCTGGGCTGAGGAGTACAAAACAAAATGTGGGTGGCGACGCCGTCTTGAAGTTTCCGCCCCATTTGATGTGACGCCACATGTTTTGACGGCGCCTACTAGGGACTACGTAGTTCCTAATCGGTAAAAATGAAGTACATTGTCCTCTGAGGGGGCCATAGACTTAACATACCAAGTTTGGGGTAATCTTGTTGAGCCAATGGCGCCAAAACACGATAAATACACTGAAATCCGTGACCTCACGTGGGCGATTCGGCGCGAAATTTAAAAATGAAGCTTTGAATTCGATTTTGTCCTCTATTATTAAACCTATGATGGCGAAATTAACGACATTAGAGTTCTCAGAGCCCAATTTATCGATCGAGGCCGATTCATTGTTTCTGTTTAGTGTCCCTTTAACCCAGCCCACAGTAGGGCGGCGGGAGAGGGGGAGCATCGAGGTGCCCTAGCCCAGAGGGGGTTATGGCGGCGCCCATGGCAGCCTTCTTAAAATACAAAAAGGTAGCCTTTAGAGTGTGGTTTTGTATTTGCCGAAGTCGTGTGTAGCAGTTTCCCGTGGCTGTCATGTGTTCTGCGGAACCAATGAAAACGAAATTCAGGAAATGTAGAAAAAAAAAAAAAAAAGCCTCCGTGGTTCACATTGCCCGCCATCACGGTCTTCTTCTTGTTACTAGAGTTACTAGAGTGAGTGCGTTCTTAGAAATGCCCTTCTATTTTTCTTTATTTCGCAGCATGACAGCGACCAGGATGGCCTTCATTTTTCTTCACCCCTCCACTGCTTCGCCCGCGACAAGCCACGCCACGAATAAACATTTCTGTTCCACTGGCGTGCTTTCACGATCACTGCTTTTGTTTGAAGAAACAAAACTCGAGGACTCGAGTTTGAACGAGAAAATGAGCGGCATGCAACAGTCGTCTTTCCAACGCGTTAGTAATATCCGTATCTGCCAAATTTTATGTAAGTAATAATTTGCCGTTAATATTATCAGATCGTCAGTTTTTACGATTGAATATTTTATTTACGTCGCATAAAATCGCGAAATCGCGGTCATGGGTAATGGCCGCTGTGCGGCGCGGCCGTTCTTTCGCTCGGAGCCAGTGCCATGTCTCTTGGGTGCGTCACCGGTGCATGGTTCACGTGAAGCACGTTTTAACCACAGTTTTATCGCTGCCTCACAACTTGTATAACCATGGACGCCGGCCAGCTTATCGATATTCTCCGGGCCACCATAGACCCAAACCAGCGAGAGACGGCGGAGAAACAACTCGAGCAGGTGACCACTCGGGGAAAAATCGACTCAATGGGCCATGAATGGCGCCATTACCATGAGGAGGGCAAGGGGGCCCCAAGGGTCTCGAGCTAGTGTTCGAACGCGCGTGACAATCGTCACTTGGGGTCTTTTCTAGAACGAACGGCCCGCCTGGCCGTTTAGCTGGCACTTGGTTATCGTGCATCGGAACGAGAAATCGCGAGCCGAATGCGAAAGCATTATGCGGTGATGACCGACTCGATGCGCGCCTCCTCGTCGCCTCGCCGGTCGTGCTGCCGGTACGCCGTCGAAATGTCATTCCACGCGGTGCCTTCGGGGCTACTACGCCGCACTGAAGCACAAGGGCGCTGTCCTAAGCATAGCAAAGCGCGTGTCATCTGCCATCCTTAGGGTTGGCCTCCACACTGTCATGCCGCTATCGCTGACTCGCGTCGTCATCGCGCAGCTTTCGAGCCTTCGTAGCTCGCCGAGGGATTCTGGTGGGGCAATTAACGTTTCCGAAGGCCCCGCTTTTCGGCGCGCCTGTGCCAGGGTACTGCTGCGCACGTCTTCACGGTGCAAACGCGAGTGTGCCTTTGAGCGATGCTTGCCAATCACTTTCAAAGCTTGCTCCGAATCGCGAGGCCTGCGGGGACGCCCGCACGTGTCGGCGGTCGGGCTCTAGAGCGTGCCGTCTTCGCTCATGACGGCACGTGGCGGGTTTGCGGTCGCTGGTGCTTTGATCGTCTTCTGGAAAGGCGCTGCACGACTCGGCATAACGCACAGGCTGTGACAGCCGTCAGGGACGGCGGCATCAAGCGCGGCTCCTTTGGCATGATCGGAGTGAAACGTGCTTTCTCTGTATGGCGGCTGATATTCGTTTTCATTCAATACCTGACACTCGAAGCAACTGGCTGGTTGCAGGGGTATAGAACACAAACCAGCGTTTATTGCCTCTCAGTGGGCATGATTTGACAAAATACATCTTGCGTTTATAGTGTGGCATTAGTTCAAACTTTTAAGCTCGAACTTGTCAGACCACTGTCATTTTTGTCCAGCTCATGTAAAAACAATCACTAATTGACAACAAGTATGATCAAGCAACAGATTGCTTGCACTGATGTCGTCATCTTCTTGTACCAATATGTTGAGAAGCATCACGGTAATGGTATTGGTACATTGCATTTCATTATTCATGCACAGAGGCCAATATCATTATCACGTTGAAAGGGGCTAACTGCAGAGTGATATTGTTGCCTTAACATCATGAAAGCTGCCCTGTTCGAGTACCAGTATGTTAAGAACCTGCATCCATGATGTCACATGCAAGCTATTAGTAAACAGTTCTCATAGTTGCTGCAGTGCTCACATTTCTTTCATTCCATGCATCTTGACATTCATTCGGACCAGAATAGTTCCTGAGCACATTTTATCATTGCTTGCGGTTGCATTGGAAAGCACACAGCTGTCACCATGAGTCTTCAAATCCATTTGTTTGCAGGCTCGAAAACTTGGGTTTACTCACTAATACTGTGTGTCATGACATGGTATATTTGCTCAAGGCTAACTCTTGAAAGCCTGTTGTAAGCACAGTGCAGTTGCTTTCAATGTCAAACCTTTTGATGAAATTGAGCACACATTGGCTGAGGCATTTTTTAACAAACATTTGTAGTTTGACAGAATCTCGCTGCTTGACTGTGCTGGGCCATTTCCTTAAAGATGATGTTATGACTGTATTACAGGCTGGTGTCACTTAGCAGCAGCTTTGACGGAGCTGCTTCAACATTCGTGGTACTTTTTGTTGGATTTATTTCAGCTGAAACAAGCGAACATAGCCTTGAAGAATTAAAAGGTGGTTTATAAAGAGGCATGTAGTTTGACAATCAAGAAAGTGTGTTGATAAATGAAGCTGAGTGACTGCACTCCAGCATGCTGCCACTAATTGGATTACGATAGTGGCCATTGCGGGGCCATTCTGAAAGCCTCAAGCAAAGCCCAATGTCATGCAAATATTGCCTACAGTTGCAGGCATGGTTTCTCGCGTGTAGACATTGGTGATCGGCTGTTGTTTCATACAGGAGAATCATGGCCTGCGATAAAGTTGGTTCAAATGAAGTAGCATGCCAGTTGCCAAAAAAGAAAAAAATGAAGAAATATGGTGGGCAGAAAACTCATATCAAACTCTGGCAAAAACTAAATGAGAGAAAATGTGAAGATGTTTATCATGGTAATCATGACAGCTGTGAGGCCATGTGTGAGCAGAGGGGCAAGCACTTCCTGAAAAAAAGCCTGTGACGTTGTAGGAGATGAGCATAAAAGCTGTTTGAATTATATGAGGAGTTAGTGCTACGTCACGGCCGCTCGATCTCCCCCCTTTGGTGCGGCCCGCCGAATGCCCCTCTCCGCCTGTGAAAGCGCTAGTTCCCTTTCAACCCGCTGCGTCGGCTATGGCGCTCGCTATCGGCGACGCGGGGTTTCTCCCAAAGCTCCCTTCAGCCATAGTGAGCTATCTGCGCTGGCAGTTTCATGTGGTTCTGCTCAGTGTTTTCTCATGCTTCGCTTGAGAAGCTCTCATTAACAAGCTTACTCACTTTAGCTGGAATAGAGGCAGATGACTGGCTGAGACATATTAGCGCAATAATAAAAGGACGAACACAGGAAAGAAGACGAAGACAAGCGTTACTCCCACCAACTGTTTATTACCAGGGAAGGGTTCCTGATATATATTCTTTCGTCCCGCATGCGCATACAAGAATAAAATAACACGTATACACCATAGGCGTTGGCGCATATATTCAAACTAGGGGTCCAGCAAAGCGATAGAGGGCTCACTTTGCTGGGCTCCTAATTTGAATGTATACGCAACCGTCTCTAATGTGCACGTGTTACTTTATTCCTGTATGCGCATGCCTGACGAATGGATATATATGAGGAACCCAGCCTGTCCTGCTTATAAACAGTTATGAGTAACGCTTGTCTTTGTCTTCTTTTTTTCTTTATTGCGACATAGACCTCTAAGGCATAATATTTTGTGTGTATATGTACGGCGTTTTTTTTTTTCTAAAGGAGCCAGCTCCAGAAACCAAAACTGGGCTAAATTTCACGGGAGCGTAAAGCGAGCCTAAGCATCTTCCATTTTTAAACAATTGTAATCGAAATGGGGCAATTCCTGACCGTAACGAGAACTCAAAAAGGCTGTTTAGAATAAAGAATAAGCCAAATCCTGCATCTGTTTGAATCAAACTGAGCCAGATCCACTAAACCAATGATGCGTCAACAATCGTGACCAAAACAACCAACATGGAAGCATCCAACCTATTTCATTTGTGTTCTTTGCTATAGTGAGTCCGTTCCACAATTGGTTTTTCTTGGGCGAGTTGGTATACTTACTCAAGGACATGAAGCTGTTGGGCAAAGCTCTACTATAATGAGTAACAGGCCGACTTTCCTACTTTCTGCCTCTTAGTGTTTCTTTTTGAGTTTTGCGCTACAGTATCATGTTCTTCTTTCGCTCCAAGACAGTACATTTGAAATAGAAGACAACTGAAATGAAGATATTGGTTAAGTAGGAAGGCCGCTAGGGCTAGTTGGTATGTCATGATGAATGCTACAGCACGAACTGAGAACTAAAGGACAAGGATACAGACGAAGGTGAGCGTTAACTTCCAACTGAGTTTATTGTACAGAATACGAAGATATTTACCTAAAAAATCACAAAGAACAACACGTGACAAATGACGAGCAATGCAAAATTATACTGGGCACAGATCTATCCTTTGAAGAAGAAGTGATCCGAAATGGCGCGGCATAAAACGAGCTAAGGAGAAGAGCTGAAGCATTTTCTGAAGGCCCCAGCATTGTATTAATAATGTTATTGTATATGATTAAGACGTAGTGACTTCAGTGTCAACCGAGGTTTAATGTGTATTTTATTTATAAAGGCACGAGCGAATTTATTTGCGCGTCGTGCCGTATTTATTTCCGTGACATATATCATGGTATGACATGATTCGGACAAATATTCGTAAATAGTCTCAGATACGCATGATTTATTACTCAGTTGTTGCAGGATTTCACAAGTGGAGGACTTTGCGGGAAAGTGGTTTCCGAGAAAGTTTGAGAATGTTTCTAGCGAGCTGCTAATATGTCCAGACCAGTTGGCCAAGAATGGACTCAGTAGCTTTTTGATAGAAAGCTCGGACTTTTAAACCAAAGAGCCGTCCAGAAAAACAAAATTGCATCCCATGCTTACCGCCCGACGGCAGGACACGACTGTCACAAAATAGGGAGGATTAGTGGGGTTAGACCTTCGCGTGAAGCAGTGCAAGCAGGTGCAAAGGCGATTACTTCGCCGATGTGCAGCGCCCTCACCTCCCGTCGTGGCCAGTCAGTCAACTTCTCCTTTCACGCGCGCTCTTTTGTTCGGGAGACGAATCGGCAGGCCGCACCAAAGGGGGGAGATCGAGCGGCCGTGGCTACGTGGTGCAAGGAAAGAAGCTACTGGACACTCTGTTGTCTGTCAGAAATTTTTCTGTATGCAAAACAAACTCACCCAAACTCACAGGGTGGAAAAATAAAGATGCCCATGCAGTAACATATTCTGGTGTGAAGCAAGAGATGAGGAGAGGTGTAAGCACTTTGAATGAATTGCTTGTTAAAGGGATACTGAACAAAATTTTCGCCGCCGAGATAAATGGCCCAATTGAAAGATTGGGTGCTGAAATTTGTTTAAACAACCGTCATTTCAACCAGAGACTAGCAGACAATAATGAATTTAACGCATTTTTCGCAAATTGGCGCGTCTAGCGGCCGCGCCGCGAACTAGAGAGGAAGTGACGCGAAACTCGGCGGATACTGACTCGCCAACCGTGCTCGCTGCAAAATCGCTTACCAATCGACATCGCAAGCTGCCACCCGCTGCCGCGCGTCTCTCTCAAAACGTGTTCTCAAGGTGTTCTTGAGAGGAAAGGTGGAGAAAGGGAAGTGGCAGGGCAGGAGAGAGCGTGCCGGTTGCCCCCTTCTTGCTGGAGCATTCGACGTCACGGCCGTCCACAAGCGCACTGGCGTGCAGCGCCGCGCTCTCACAATCCACTAAAAATACGGCCAACTGCTTGAAATTACGTGAAATAAACTCTGTTTATAGGAACAGTCGTGTCGTCCGAGTCGAATGCAAGTGTTTTCATAGCTTTCTCAAATTTTTGTGCAGTATCCCTTTAAATTGTTGCATTGGCACTTTAACAAGAGGAGGGCACATATGTCACTTTAATTCACTTTTGTCAGCTGAGGAACATGAAATGTTTCTTTGCGGTGTTTGGGAACTGCCAGCCGGGTACTTCATGCATGGACATTCATGCCTGGAAAGAAAATGTCTATGTATGTCGCAGAAAAACCAAGAAACGAAGTGGAAGACCACATTGCCCTCATTTTGTCAGTAAGTGTTGGGGTGTGTTGTAAAAAATGTAAAATAGGGGGTCAATGGCTAGTGATGTGTATACTATGTCAGCTCCCAGATTGGTATGAGTTGGAATGCTGAGGCATTGGAGATACTCCCCATGACCACCTTGCAAAATGTTATTTGCTTCCTCCTCATCTATTAGTGATAGGTTCAGAAAAGTTAATAGGGGGGCAGGAACTTGGGCGGGTATGTGCCACAGGAATGAGCAAGCCCCACTGCCGAGTACAGCAGGTGCGAGGGAAAGTGAAGTCATTACAAGGAGAAAGCGGGGGGTGGGAGAGAGCAAGGCCAAGTGAAACGAGGAGTGCTTAGGCAGGGAGGGGGGAAAAGAAATAAGTAAAGCAAAATAAAATTTCTTGCCAAGGCGGGATTCGAATCCGGGCACCCACGGTTCGAAGGCGAGCGTTGTAATCACTTGGCCGTCCACTTACGCTAGCAGAACAAGCACTTGTGGGAACGATATGACTGCATTGCTGTGGGCGAGAGAACGAGAAAAAGATAGAAAAGGAAAGATGCAAAGAGAGAGCAAAAGAAAGCATAGGATGGCCATGCCATAGCAAGTGTGCGGGAGAGGGCAAAGCGTAGCTTAGCCATGTGTAGTACACTATAGAAAGGGGGCACAGTGAGGAGGAGGGCAAGACCACCAGCTCTGCTGATTCCACAGTCTTCGCAAAACTAGCGCGTAGCTGCCCCAATTTTTTTTTTTTGCATGAGCACCTTAGAACTCCCGGCGCCAACCGTACCTTACTTGTCCTGTCGGCGACTTCGAGTGAACGAGGGTATGCCCATGTATGTGCAAGCACCTTCACGCCATATTAACTTCCTTGGGGTGTCATTGGTTGACTGTTGCTGTTACCTAGAGAAGCCAAGCGCAGTGCGGTCATGCAGGAGAAAAAAAAAGCTAACACACAGAAAAGGATATCGACATTTAAGCAAGAGCCTTAAATGTCTACATTTGAATGTTGTGTGAGATCCAAAATAAATAGTGCAAAGAAAGAAGCGAGCGCAACAGCTGTGCCTGAATACGCTAGCATTGCGAGTACTTCGTTCACATTGTCTTTGCATCGTTGCACGATTAAAAAATTTAAAAAAAGCACGTGAGCAAGCGAGCTGCGCGTCTACTTCATTCACTTCATCTTTGAGCCATTCGTGTGAGCAGCAGCGCAGTAGGCACCATGTCCTGCTGGGATGGCCCTGCCAAGCATGCGCAATTTAGATGGGGGAGACGCGCAAGTCATGTCCGCTTTTAGTCGAGGCAGGGCGAAATTTGGTGGCTCCTGCTCACCAGGCTGTGGGTTCTTGTGCCGCTGTCGCATTTCGAAAAGTCCGTTGCATTATGCCTATGCGTCGCTGTGTGTGCTCAGACCTTCATTCCACATCACTGTTGGTCCAACCAGGCGTTCGCCTTCACGTTCTTAGAATGTTCTAAGCACCCCGTAATTTTTTGTGGTAGACCACATTTTGGGGTAGCAGTGTGCACGTTCTATATGTACTCCATTTCATACATACATAGCTGAGAATGCTACCAAGGCTACACATTCAACTCCATTTGCTTGTATTCACAATCAATATGTAGTTTGGCATGTAAAAAAGAAATCTGCTTGTTAATCAACGTAACCTTGGTATCAAAATGTGACATAATTATTACATGGAATGTGTTCCCAACCTGAATATGTTATCTAGAAAGAAGCTGATGAGAAGCTATATACATGTGTATTTACAAGCAGATACAAGCCTGTTTGCCATCAAGGCTACTGTTCCATAGCAATATTTACTGCAAATTCAGTGCAGTGACAAGTTCTGTGACTTGTGGTGTGCCACATAGATTCTGCTCCCAACCAAAACATAGTATGTGCCATGCTATAGTCGGGTAAAACTTTTAGAACTCAGTAAAACTTTCGTACAATTGCCATGTACCAATTTACCTTTTAGAACTCAATGGCATTTCCTGTTAAAGGCGGATGCACGCAAGTCTGCGTCGATGAGCGCACTCTGTGGTGTCACTACCCTGCCTTTGGAGAACGTTGCCGAGTATGGGACTATTTCTTAGTAGCACTTCGGTCATCTGGGTAGTTGTACTCTGCTATTTGGACAGAGTTGCACAGACAAGTTGCAGTATAGATGTAACTTTGTCACTGCAAATTGTAATATCTAGTTAATCTGTAGCAAGCAAAAGTTAGAAGCAGTTATATCATTCTTCTGTAGAACTAGTTACATCTCTTGAGAAGGTTTATGGGGAAGTGATTAAGGAGAAGTGGCCTATTTGATGTTGCGCGTGGGAAAAAAAAAAAAAAGTTATGCTGGACCATAGGCGTGAGCCAGTTGACGTACGACGCGAAGGGGTATGTGCGCATGTGGAGAGATGCATGCGATGGCCGGGAGTACGTTATTGTAATAGACAACAGAAAGGAACAGCATATGGTCTGCTGATGCTGCCATAACAAAAGCTATTCACAGTGAACCAAGAATTTGCAAAAATTCAGGAAAATTTTTCGTGGTTTCCTAATGAACAAGATGTCATGGAGGGGGTTAAAGGGGTGCTGACATGAAAACTCTTAGTTGTTTTTTTTGCGTCTAATGAAAGGCCAAGCCTTCAAGAGCCCCTAAAATGTACTGGTAGCTTGAATGTGCCCTGAAAAATTCCATGTTTTTTAAAAGCTAGTTTTGATTCCTACTGCATCCCGATGCTGTGACATGATATGAGCTTCTCGTCACAGGCTCCTGCAAGAATTGTGACATTTCGATGGCCACCCTGCTCTGTGGCTCCGTTGGTGACACACATGCGGCCATTTTGTACGTTTTGGTTCCTGACGTCGTCGTAAACCCGCCGTAGTGGTGCGTGTAGTCACGCTATTGTTGTTACAAGTAGGTGCAGCATGCACAAATGGACTTTTATGTCAAAATAAAATGTCAACATTACCTGATTTCACACTTGCTCAGAGTTGTCTGTGTACAGATTTGTCTCTGTATGCAGGAGAAGCTTTGAAGATTGGTGTCAGTACCTTTTTAATTATTTATGCTTCGTGCTTGCGACTTAAGACGGCACCTTAAGTGGCCCTTTGATCATTGTGTATAAGAGCTAATTGGCGGGAGCAGGCTATGTATTCGTGATTGCATATCTTGGTTAATGTGACAAACGATTGTCTGCTGGTTGCAGGTACACAAGATCATTGGCTTTGCGCCGTCTCTGCTGCAAGTCGTGATGACTGCCAGCCTAGACATGCCCGTGCGCCAGGCAGGCGCCATCTACCTCAAGAACCTGGTGGTTCAGTTCTGGCAGGAGAAAGAGCCGCCACCGCAGACGCAGCCACAGCCGCAGCCGCTGCCCTTCCACATTCACGAGCAAGATCGAGCCATGGTGCGAGATGCACTTGTCGATGCCATGGTGCACGCACCCGAACTGATCAGGGTTCAGCTTTCGTCCTGCCTTGGCTGCGTGCTCAAGCACGACTTTCCGGGCCGATGGACGGGTGTTGTGGACAAGGTCTCTATCTACCTGCAATCACCTGAGAGTGCCGGCTGGGCTGGCGCACTCCTGGCCCTGTACACACTTGTCAAGAACTATGAGTGAGTGGTGGTCCTGGTACCTGCATGTCTGTTTGTAGTGTCTTGTGTAGAAGATGCTATTACAGGGAAACCTCGTTAACACGTACCTGCCGGGAACGCGGCATAACTACGCACTAAACGTAGTATGCATTAACCACCAAGTACAAATTTGCATCTCCTGACGCGCGCCATCGCTGCCAACAAAGAAATAAATACAGTGCCACAGCAAATATTGCCTAAAATGCCCACCACAAAGCCATTTCTTCCTTTTTTGCCAAAGTGCAGAAAAGATTCTGGCACTCGCACGACCGTCCGACCGCACTCGGTGGCAACGCCAAGGAGCATTTGAAACTGCTGCGGGGTCCGGGAACGTCGCGACTGACATAGTGACAGAACGGACATAATCGGCTGTCCACGATACACGTGTACCGCAATCTGCTACTAAGCGAAAACTGATTTTTTTTCAACGCAGTACAGTCGCAGCGAGGCAATCGTCTACTGGCTAGTTGCGTGCAGCGCTTTGCCTACTTGGCACACCCGTGACTGCCGAGTTGCTTGCTGTAGAATATAGCTTGTTGGGTTAACACGGCGGTGACGAGCTTTCTACAAGTGATGTGTACTCTGCGATGCTTTTGCGGTCCTGGCAGCTTACAGAGGCGTGTTCGGGCTGGCACCAAATAAAAGCGTGCAGTATGGTTAGAACAGCGCTATGCTTGCTATACCGCATGCGTGGTTTTAGCGTGATAGCATCAAAACAGCGAGGTTTCTCGGTGCCCACGACCGGCAATGCTCAACTCCGCAACAGCAAGCTGCTTTCGTTTCTACAAAGCGGTGCGTGCTTGAACACGGTCCCGTACAACGAGGCAGAAGCGATCGACGGCCCAGTGTGTTCAGGTAGTGGCCTATTAAAAGCAGGGGCGGCGCCAGGAGTTCTTTACTAGGCGGGGCAACCATACAAAGCGAGTGCCTTCAAGGGGGAGGGGACTTATGTTTTCACTATGTTTTACTCTCTTCCACTTTCCTCTCTTGTTTTGTAAATGCCCGACTTAGATTGGAAGTCCGAAATATAAATCTTGTTACATGGCGCATACGCTTCCTTCAATTGCTCAATACTCCAATAAACATGCACGGTGTTCTGCTTAGGTAAGTGCAACGTAATAGATATCGAGGCCGCGCATGATCAACAGATGTCAATCATTGCTCAGCAGCAACGCTTCTGTGCATTGCAATTTCTCCCATTAGTCATCGAGACAGTAGCTGCCTCGGTGGCTTACATGTAAGATGACTTGAGGAGTTGACTTACATCAAGATAAAATATTATCTGCAAGATTTTATCTCCATCTAAGTCAACCCTTACAAGAGAAATCATTGAGGCACCCGCCATATTATGTACAGGTTAGAATTGCATTAACTGCCTGTCGGTATAGCCTTGTGTGAAAAAGAGCTGAACTTCCTTGATAAGATACCAGGGCCATAGTGACTTGAGAAGAAGCTGTGCGCAGCTTCGATAACTTTTTTGGAAAGTGTTCAGTATAAATAGCTGTGCACAAGAGAAATAACCAATTTGTTGAATGTCAGCGTTGTTTGTCTTCTGTGTGCCTGTTAGCCGTCGGTACCTGTGCTGTTCCCCTTCACTGTGCTTTGCGTCGGCTACCAATCAAAGGATGTGAAAAGCAAAAGCTAACATTTATTTATGTACATTCACTACAGTCTTCGAGAACACAATACCGTATATACTCGTGTAAGGGCCGCACTTTTTTTCGAAATTTTTGCTTGGTGCGGCCCTTACACAAATCAGGCCGATGACAGCTCACCAAAGGTCTGTACTGTTTCCGCGACAGTAGCAGAGTGTAAGAGAGTCGCAAATGACATTCCAGGAATGTTTTTATTACGATTCCATTTCGCTATCGCTATCCTCGTTCTTGGAAGAGCTCGCCTCGGCGTCGGCGTCCTCCCAGAGACGTTCATCCTCAGCGCCGCTCATGCAGTCTGAAATTCCAGTCACCTTGAAGCTTTTCGCGACTGTTTCAAATGACACGGCACGCCACACACTCAAAATCCACGCACACACTTGTTTAGAATAACAGAGAGCTGAGCTAGTTGGTAAGTATTCATTCTAAAAAGACAGGGCGTGCAAACAAGGACACAAGAAAGAAGTCAGGACACCACAAACGCCGACTAACAACTGAAGAGACGCACAACGGCTGAAAAGAAAGAAGGCACGAAAACTTATCTGCGCATGCCCATGCAACAGGCGAACCTATCAATCCGGCACGCGTGGCGGTCTACGTTGAAGATAACTGTTAAGGCATTTGATTTCATCTTTATGCAAGTTAATCGACGGTTGGCTCACGCATGCGTTACCACTATTCTCGATATGCCATGCTTCTATCATCAGGCGCGTTTCTTCATTTCTATGACGGTACAACACTGCGCATTCATCGAATTTTGGCGTGCACTTACAATCTCGACAATGTAAAGATAGATTAGAAGGTGAGCCTCCTGTTAGCGATCTCTTATGTTCCAACAATCTCTGGTTTATGCACCGGCCCGTTTGTCCTACGTAGAAGCGACCGCAGCTGAAAGGGACCTTATACACCACACTCGTACGGCAATCAGTGAATTTGTTGGTGTGTTTTACGAAACAAATATCGGTCCGCTTCTTGTCTTTTACTCGCTCATTCTTCCTCTGCACAGCGGCGCAAATCTTACCTAGCTTATTGGCAGCCGTGAAAACAACATTAACGCCGTATCTACTTCCTACTTTCTTTAGCCTGTGAGACACGCAATGAATGTACGGTATACCTACGACACGTTTCTTCTTATCGCTTTCTGCAACCATGCTCGGACTTAACACAATAGACTTCTTTAAACGTTCAGCGACCGTGGCCACTGCATCACGAGGATACCCTACATCTAAAAGACGCGTAACCTGTGCGTTAAAGCTATCACTCATTTTGTGCTCACACGACTTGGTGAGGGCTGATTTAAGGCAAGACATGGCGATACCGTTTTTTACAACCTTCGAGTGCTTCGACGAAAAATTTAACAGCGGTTTCGAAGATCTAGGAGAATACTGCCAGCACACGTGATTCTTCTGGAACGTTAAGGAAATCACTTACTTTAGAATTGTTTTTTTCAGCCAAAACACATAAGAACGAGATCCCATTTCGAGCAATCGTTTCAGAGCAAGGCACCTGGCAAGTCGCTGTATCTAGTTATTTGCAGAACTGCTTAACCTCTTTGAGTTTTTCAGACCCTTTTCGTATGCGTAATTCTCAGGCACTAGTTCAGTTCCTCTCCGAGGAGAACCCCGGCTGTTGTAAGGCTTTTAGTATGGATATTGAAGACCTGTATTATTCTTTACCGCATGAGGAGTTGTTAAATTGTGTTAATGAATGTATTAACGAACAAGAGCACCAGACGGTTTTCACCGATAAATGTGGTGTTTCTACCGGGGCATTTCTAGAAATCCTTTCCATGTATTTAAAGTCGACGCTTGTAGGTTGGAAGGAAGGCGTGTATGTGCAGAAATCAGGGATATGTATTGGTTCTAAGGTTGCTCCGGTTCTTAGTGATTTATACCTTAGCAAGATTGACAATCTTTTGGAAGGCGCCTTAGGTAATTCGGTTATTAAGGTTTTTCGTTATGTGGACGATTACTTGATCTTTTGTAGTGGTGAGGATTTTGAAAAGGTGGTAACTTCGGTGAGCGAAAAATTTGAATTAAATGGAGGAGGGCTGCGCTTTACTAAAGAGGTACCTCAGAATAATGGAATACAATTTCTAGACATTTCCTTAACGTTCCAGAAGAATCACGTGTGCTGGCAGTATTCTCCTAGATCTTCGAAACCGCTGTTAAATTTTTCGTCGAAGCACTCGAAGGTTGTAAAAAACGGTATCGCCATGTCTTGCCTTAAATCAGCCCTCACCAAGTCGTGTGAGCACAAAATGAGTGATAGCTTTAACGCACAGGTTACGCGTCTTTTAGATGTAGGGTATCCTCGTGATGCAGTGGCCACGGTCGCTGAACGTTTAAAGAAGTCTATTGTGTTAAGTCCGAGCATGGTTGCAGAAAGCGATAAGAAGAAACGTGTCGTAGGTATACCGTAGATTCATTGCGTGTCTCACAGGCTAAAGAAAGTAGGAAGTAGATACGGCGTTAATGTTGTTTTCACGGCTGCCAATAAGCTAGGTAAGATTTGCGCCGCTGTGCAGAGGAAGAATGAGCGAGTAAAAGACAAGAAGCGGACCGATATTTGTTTCGTAAAACACACCAACAAATTCACTGATTGCCGTACGAGTGTGGTGTATAAGGTCCCTTTCAGCTGCGGTCGCTTCTACGTAGGACAAACGGGCCGGTGCATAAACCAGAGATTGTTGGAACATAAGAGATCGCTAACAGGAGGCTCACCTTCTAATCTATCTTTACATTGTCGAGATTGTAAGTGCACGCCAAAATTCGATGAATGCGCAGTGTTGTACCGTCATAGAAATGAAGAAACGCGCCTGATGATAGAAGCATGGCATATCGAGAATAGTGGTAACGCATGCGTGAGCCAACCGTCGATTAACTTGCATAAAGATGAAATCAAATGCCTTAACAGTTATCTTCAACGTAGACCGCCACGCGTGCCGGATTGATAGGTTCGCCTGTTGCATGGGCATGCGCAGATAAGTTTTCGTGCCTTCTTTCTTTTCAGCCGTTGTGCGTCTCTTCAGTTGTTAGTCGGCGTTTGTGGTGTCCTGACTTCTTTCTTGTGTCCGTGTTTGCACGCCCTGTCTTTTTAGAATGGACACACTTGTTGTAGCGATGCCCGCTTCAGCCGTCCTGTAGGGGTCTTCTCATGATGGCCTCCAGCCATCCATTCCGAGTAGCATCGGCGAAATTCTGATTTAAACGGACGATTAACGCAGACGTCGAGCGGCTGCAGCACACTCGTCAGTCCTCCAGGAATGACGGCCAAGTCCGTACGAGTCGTGACGAGTCGGTTCTTCACGCGGTCCGTCAAGTGGCCCCTGAAACTGTCCAGAACAAGCAGGGCTTTCAGTTGTAACAGGCCTCCAGGTCTGTTTGCCCAGACGGTCTTTATCCAATCTATGACGAGTTCCTCGGACATCCAACCCTTTTCCTGGGCACGTACGATGATTCCCTGAGGGAACTTCTCTTTAGGGAGAGTCTTTCGCTTGAATACGACGTATGGCGGAAGTTTTCTGCCGTCTGCCGTGATGCACAGCATCACAGTGCATCTTTGACGTTCTGCGCCGGTCGTGCGCACAGACACACTTTTCGCACCTTTTAAATCCACTGTGGTGCTTTCTGGTGCATCGAACCACACAGGAGTCTGGTCGGCATTCCCAATTTGGGAGAGGTCGTACTCATGCTCCCTCCTGAGACCATTTACAAAGCGATGGAACTTAAGGGGGGACATGGGACCCGATAGTGAAATATATTAGTATTAGGCCTAGAGACATGATTTTTTCAGGGAATATTCAGCTTTGTACACTGATTAAAAATATGTAATTACATTTTCTTTACATCAATCCAAAAAAAAGTTACAACTATTCTTATTTTATGAATTTGGGATGTGACTTGCATAAAAAGTAATGCATCAAAAGAGCTAAAATTGAACCTGTATGTTGCTGAATATTCAAATAGTGCAAATATGCAATTTAATGCTAGTATCTAAATTTTACCCAAAGTTATGAAGCTTTTATGTCGCAGTCTCTTAGCTCTGAATTTTCACTGGTGATTTCTGGAAAATTTCAAAATTTTACAATGTCCTTAAACATTTTATCAAGGTTTTCTTGCACACTCCAATTCCCTAGCATTCAAACAAAAAAAAATCAAGAAAATCGAATCAGTATTAGCGACACAGTGCTCATCCCAAAATTCAAAACATGCAAAAATCTGTATTTGAGAAAAACGCAAAAAACTGAAAAAGTTGTGAAAATGAAAATTTCATGTATGAAAGCCACAGCACTTGTGTTCACAATCACTCAGAAAGCCCCTGCGGAGTAGTCTGAAGCAGGCTTTTGCTTGTGCTTCTTCTTTGTGGCTGCCTGGAACGCCGCTGAAGATGCATGTTTCCTCTCTGAGCCGACGGCACGGCGATAGTCTTTCTCAACCGCCCGCTGGTTACCTGTGCATGTTTGATCTAGCTGCAGTTCACGCAAAATAAGTGAACTAGATTCCTTGTTCCCTAAGTTGAAACGCATAACAGCATCTGCCACGGCAGTCTCAACGGCAAACAATGACGCGTTCTTGTCCTTCGGTGAGAGGCTCCAAATGACCGAATGCAAGGCCTCATTCGCATTCTGCGTCTTCCCTCTGGTGCATCTCTGCAGGAGCTCCTTGTCGGACAAGCGTTCATAAACAGGACGCAGTGCATTGCTCACAGCCTCTGGCAAATTGTACTTGCTTTTTGGGATGGGCTCATTCCTTGCCATGGCTGCATTATGCTTGCACCAAGACTCGGGGCCGTGTGGACAGAAGCTGTGGTTAGATTTCTCGTCAGTGGATGTCACATGATAATACGTAGCCCACACAGCCTTGTGCATCTCA
Source organism: Rhipicephalus sanguineus (assembly GCF_013339695.2). Classification (NCBI taxonomy): domain Eukaryota; kingdom Metazoa; phylum Arthropoda; class Arachnida; order Ixodida; family Ixodidae; genus Rhipicephalus; species Rhipicephalus sanguineus. The sequence continues at coordinate 210,465,582 of NC_051177.1, forward strand.
TCCACATTCCCAGAATGGGATTTGAGAGCCCAGCCGTAATAACTCGTCAATTTTGTGATGAGGTCACCCGTGAGGCGGCCCTTGCCACTGATGCGCTCGCTGCTGTCCCCTTTGTGCTTCTGCACGAGGTTCCGAAGCGCAGTCCCCATGCGCTTCTGCACATGGTTCGAGCAGTCTTCTTTTTCAACATTTATGAAGCCGTACACCTTAGCTTCTTTGACAGCACTGTACGACCGGCTGTCACCATCACAAAGCATGGTGGTGTACCTGAGGCCATGAAGCGAAAGGGAGCGCTGAAATAAAATCATTGCTGCCTCTACTTCCATTTGGCCAGCCTTGCATGAGGTATTTTTCTGGCATGAATGTCTGGCTTTCCATTCAGAGTATTCTGGGCTCTCGGGTTTTGGACCACATTCACAGCCGAGGCAAAAATTGGAAAGCACAACATAGTCTAGCACATAACCTGAAAAAACTTCTATCACAGTGGCTATTCCAATGTGAGAAGTGTGTCCTCTTGTGTGCCAGCTTCCATCAAAAGAGACGGCAATATTTCCGGGGTTGCCGAAATTGAGGTCCTTGTAGAGGCTCTTTACCACTGTGGCACACTTAGTCAAATGTTCGGCACAAGCTCTCGTTGCTGCTGGCTGAAGCTTCATTTTCAAGTACTCTTAATACGTTTTCGTGTGAAGGCCCCGATGTGAAACACCGATAGCGGCAAAGATGTCATTCAGAGCTGCCTGACCATTCCCAGTGCTCTGAACCGCACGCGCCGTGCGAACGTTGATTTCGAACGGGTTGCAGTTACTACTGCCACCAACCCGTCGCGAGCTCCATTTCGAACCAACTTCTCCGCAGTTGCTGCAGTGAAGCTTCAGCTTAACGGCTACGCCGTACTCACGCGCGTCGCGTTCGATGGTCAACTGACCACGGCACACTCGGCAAGCAGAACGTTCGTTTAGTAAACTGTTCACCATGTCGAGGTCAACCATGGTATACGTCGGGGCCGACGAACTTTCGGTGCCGCGCTGACTCGCGAGAACACTCATTTTGCGATCGGTTGCCGAGACCGAGGAAAGTTCCGCTGCTTTTTGCTGTGCGCGACGCTCGATGAGTTCCCGGTCAGCCGATGTCAAAAATGTCGCGTCTATCCTCGCAGCTCGATCGCGCATACTTGAAGTACTGCAGGCAGCGGTCGCAGTCGCCGCCACGCTTTCTCCGGCTGCGAGATCTGCTGCAGCAGCATTCTCTGCTGTCGTAATCACAAGCAGCGGCGTTGTTTCCTGGCGCCTTGTTGAAGTATCACCGCAATCAGCTGATTCCGACGGCACCGTGGTCGCCGTCGCGATCGCTTGTGTTGCAGCGTCGCTTCGTCGCGGAATCCGTTGCGCTCTTCTGCCGAGATCTGCAGATATCTTCGTCGGCAGTCGCGATGATTTATTGCACTCTGAGCGCGTGTCGCCACTGGTAGAAGTTGTAGCGATCGAAGGCTGCCTTTGTGTCGGGCTGCTGCATCGCGGCGTCTGCCGGTCTCCTGTCCCGCTCGGCTCTGCCGACGTAGCCGCCGCTGGCTGCGATGACTCCTTGGGATGCACAGCACATTTTTTCCGTCGCTTGCCGAATTTGTGCAGTGTGCGGAACTTTCGAGCACGGTTCGGCATCTCGATTTCGATCGCAAAACTACAAAACTTCCGAAATGGCGGTGACAACGCGCGTGTTTGCGGCCGCGCGCGTGTGATCTACCAGTGTTGTCAGTCCCCGCGCTCCAATCACAAGCCGCTGTTCACTCACGTGACTGCTATGGACCAATGATACGGCACGGTTTTGTCGCTTGTTTTTGCCTGGTAGCGCAGACTGGCTGCAGCATTGAAGGTTCGTTCCTGGCGGGAAAGCGAGCTCAACAGAAGCTCTTTCAAACGAGACTAAGATGGCCGCGGTCCGATGAGTGGTTAGCGCGATCCGAGCAACGCAAAAGGGGGCTGTTTTCGGCGTTTTCGTAAGCGAAACCAAGTGCTGGGATGAATAAACACGACATTTTTTGGCTCAACGACGCGTCATTTCGAGTTCATTTTTTGCTGGCAGGTGCGGGATGATATGAAGAAAACGAAAATCACCAAACTGAAAAATAGATTTTTTTGACGTTTTTTCGTCGCCAAGACCCGTGTCCCCCCTTAATCACATGGCTTTCGTACTCGCTTGGAAGCCTTTGACAAAGCGTTGTTCGGCGGCGGATGGAGAGCTGATTACGGTTCATAAACCGCGTAGCCCATCCCCGACTTGCCTTAAATTGTGCCTGGGGTATTTCCATGTGGCGAGCGATGGCCAGGGCTTTCACGCGGATCATGTCAGTTGAGACGGCGTAGGCCGTCCCTTCGAGTGTCGATGACATATTTTACAAGTTCGCCTTCGAGTTCCGGGTACTTGCACTTCTTTCCGCGAAATGCCTTTCGGCTCCTGTTGGTAGCGCCGAGGGCATCTTTCTGTTTCATCCAGTAACGCACGCGCTTCTCATCGACGTCAAATTTGCGTCCAGCTTCTCGCTTGCCGTGCTCTTCGGCATATTCAATCACTTGCAGTTTAAAGGCTGCAGTGAAAGATCTCAAGTGCCGGCCCATCGTCCCTCACCTGCGATGGCTCAAACAGGGCTCACTACTACAAAGTGACACCGACAGCACCGATCTGAAGAAACACTGGTAAGCTACCCACACGAAGCCAACGATGCGCCACACAAAGCAATAATGGCGCCGTCGAGGTCGGCGGAAGCGGAAAAGCTGGCAGTGCCATCTAGCTGCAATTTAACTAACTACACTTTTCTGGTGGGACTTTTTGAATTTTTTTTTCGGAATTCCCCCCTCCAAAGTAGGGGTGCGGCCCTTACACGAGGGCGGCCCTTACACGAGTATATACGGTAGGATACCAATTGCTCGGCTGAAATCTTAACAACAGTTTGACTGGGCTGAAGGCCCAGGTTCTAAACACATCAGCGTAAATAAGATATTCGAGCAGCGCAGTAAGATCAAAATTAATATTTAGCATGTTTACACAGCAGTGCTTCTGGTAATAAAATGAAAATTTATATAGTGTGTCGAACAGCGCATGCACAAACAGCAGTACCGAATAAAGAAAATAAAGCAGGTAACTAGCAGCAATAAAATAACACCAGTTAACTAGATCAGAATATAGCTTCAAAAGAGTAATTTCACAGTATCAGAGATAACTAACACCACTAAGTACAGTAGAACCCCGCTGTTACGTTCCTCACTGCTGCGTTTTCCCGGCTGTTACGTCGTTTTCCGCCCGTCCCGGCATAGCTCCCATAGGATACAATGTATTGGGAACCCGGCTGTTACGTCGTAACTGTCGGACCGTTCCCGTATGATACGTCGCGAAGTGCGCCCGGAGCCGACCGAGTGACTACCAAAGAGAGCGGCCATGGCACATTTTCACGCAGCTTGGCCTCGTTTGACCGTAATATTAGCCGCATGAGAGGCGCAAGCAACAGAATCTTTCAATTGATGCAAACAAAAGCATGGCCTTCGAGATTCAAATTGCAAAGATGGCGTCTATGACGTAACTGCTCGCGAAAGCAAGGCCTTCGAGATTGGCATTTACTATTGACAAAAGCATAGCCTCTGAGATTTGCATTGCACAAACATGGCGTGTATGACGTAATTGCTTGCGAAAGCAAGGCCTTCGAGATTGGCATTCACTTCTGCCATCGCGTTGGCGTAGACTCATCATCATCGTTATTTGTCGGAGAACGGGAGGAGTTCGAGCTGGTTGGAGCTCGCATGGTCGTGCGTGCGGTTCACGGTCGGACTCGCCGCGCCGGTCGTGATTGCGTGTGCTTAGTTTTTTCATGCCTACAGCTGTTGGTGTTAAAAAAATCACATACGTTGATTACATTTCTGTGGATAAGGCCGTCCTAAGCTCCGCGTTTCTATCCATCGACTAGATCGTGGCTGAGCGCGCCAATTTTCGTGCTGCTCGTAAGAATTGAAATAAAATTCTGTACCACTAAATATTTTGCCGTTTTTCCTGTTTTTCGGCTCTTACGTTTCCCGTCTCTTATGTTTATTTCCTACGGTCCTTCAAAAACGTATCAGCGGGGTTCTACTGTAATGTCCATATCAATTCCAAGTTTCCTATGCGCTAGATTACAAAAAGTTCAAATACCCTTCTTGCCCCGCCTGGTGGTGCTAAACGTAGGAAATAGGAAAAGAATAACAAAAATAGAGAGGACAGATCTTTAAAGGCACCAACAACTGCCCAGAACATCAAATAAGATGACTGCATTGATGGAAAGATTGTGCATCGCATTGACTCAAACCAACCCTGTTTTTTTCGCGAGAGATGGATTTATATTTTTATTTATTAATTGAAAGTCACGAAAAATGACCTGTGGCACGCCTCTGGCGGCAAAAACATGAACGATCCGATGAACCCGGCCACGTGACCGTTGGTTGCTGTATGCGGTCGACGATTTTTTTTGTTAGTATTGAAATATTGTTTGTTTCTTTATATTAAAAGGTATTACTCCATAAAAAATGTAGATATAGGCCTGCATAAGTAGTATGTATTAAAGTGGCGCTGTCTCCGCGTGTAATGATCCCATGCTCGTCAGTGCGTATTGAGCAACTTTTCAGCATGCTCATGCAACCGTGCACGCAGTTTCCAGGTCGCTAAGATTTTGGAGTGATGTCGTTTTGCTACCTACATTTCGTCTCAGAAATGACACACGCTGCTATTCGGCATGGCCGCGCTTATGCGTAGTAACGTTCTCGATGACTTGGCTTGTGCATCGAGACAGTAACGACGCCGGGACAAGCCACCCTTGGCACAGGCACAGGCAACCTTGGACGCATGCGCACACAACGCGGTACAAATACAGGGAAGGTGTATAATGCCACATCATCTCATTGTAACAGCTTGTTATTTTCAAAAATAGTTGAAAAAGCTCCAAATAAAGGTGGTTAAGCATAGTTACAGGAACTCCTGCAAAAGCAGGACGATAGTTTTCACAAATCGCGAGAAGGGCTCAGCGTTGCTGGAGGAAAGGTATGTCCGTGTTTAGAGCCTTTCAGATCGAAAAAAACTGCTTGTAAAATAACTACGTGCTTTTGGAATTAACTACTGCAGCTACAAACACTGCGAAGGGTGAGCTTTCTGTCGGGCCATAAAAAAATGGGTCGAGAAAAATCAGTTGTTGGTCCCTTTAAAACTAGATCACGCATAGACATGTCACTCATGTCACATCTGGCTGTACAATACACCAGCTTTCACAAATGCACAGCTTTCACAAACGCAAATGTCAGCTCTCCGACTGCAGTCAACGTCTGATTTTGGCTCCCTAGGGACCACGAAATTGTCCGAAAAATCAGGCAGTCCGAAAAAACGAATTCATGCTTTTTTATTCCGCTCTAGCAGTCAAATCGCCACAGCCACGTCCGAAGTAGCGTTAATGCCTACTACACTCAAACCTCATTATAACAAAGTCACATATGCCATGAAAATAACATTAGATCCGAAAATTCGTTATAAACGTTTATTTGTAACACTGTAGCTATTATAAGACTATTCCTAATTTACTTCGTTATAACCGATAATTTGTTATATCCGTGTTCGTTGTAACGAGGTTTGAGTGTAGTACAATTATCAGGCATTTTGGTACGTGCCCAGGCTCTCGCAAATACATTTGGTACCTGCCGCGAACCCTGCTTAACTACATGCCAACTGCCACTTGCAAGTTTGCATCTCGTGATGAGCGCCGCTGATACCAGCAAAGCATGGGATAGATTATGGCTCTCGCATGGGGCGTTTGGAAACGATGACGCGGAACACAAAGACTGTGGCGGAAGAGCGGGCGGCTCATCCGGCTTTCCCCTATGCGTGTGCGCACGTAAGTAATGCGTACACACATCGCTGAATCTCCACCGATATGCATCATTTGCTGCCGTGTGAAGCCAATTGTTTTTAGTTGTGTGCAGCACATTGCAGACTAATCTGACACTGTCACTGCACTGTAGCTGTACCGTACGCATGCATTTGTCACGAAAGGGTTCGTGATGCCTACTTCGTTCCTGACCGCACTCGTGCGCGGCAGGGCCGAGCTGGTTTCGTCCGTGAAGGCAATGCGTCTTTGCGGCGCACTTAGCGGTCTTGCGCAGAGAGACAGCATGAATGGCGGTTTGGCGTGTAGGGTTCTCTCCTATTAAATGTGTGCAGTGTGCATGCAACTGCGCTAGGCCACATGCACTACCGAGCAGTTAACTGAAGATGCTTATCGTAAGGGTTGTCAGCAGTTAATACTGGCGTGTTTGCCAGCTGCCGCCATCACACCTCCGTGCATTTCCACTGTTCATCCGTAAAGACATCGCTGCACGATGCCGTGATAGCGGCCCCTTTGAATTTCTGGTCTGCTTCGCCCCATAACGCTTCGGCATTGCGGCAAAGCTGACTTTCGGACTCAGCTGCTGTCGCAAACAGATCGACTCGCAAAAGCGCTGGTTCGAACCTACGAGATAATAGGCGCGGCAGAGGTGGGGCCCTGAAATAATGCCTTTCGGACCTGCAATTTGGGTAGAAGTACATCGTCACTGTCGAGCCGCTTGCTGTACCATACGCGCACATTTGTGTGGGAGTGTGCTTTGTACCCACTCTGTTCCTGTCGGTGCACAGATGCGGCGAGTGGCTTGTTGGGTTAACACGGCGATGATGAGGTTTCTGCAAGCGATGCGCACTCCGTGATGCACTAGCAATCTTGGCAGCGGACAGATGCGTGTTTGAGTTGTTGCCTAATAAAAGAGTGTGGTATGGTTACAACAGCGCCGCGCTTTTGCTTTACTGTACACGTCCATTTAACCTGATAGCGTCACTGCAGCGAGGTTTCTCGGCGCCGTGACCCGCTCAACTCCACATTGAGCTGCTTTCGTTTCAAGAAAGCAGTGCTCGCTTCAACGCGGTCCCTTGCGACAAGGCAGCAGCAATCGTCGTCCCTGCATGTTTAGGTTGTTGCCTCTTGAAAGCGTGCAGTAGGCCTAAATTAGCACCACGCCACACACATGTCCGAGCAGATGGCTGAAGATACTTATCGTGATAAGCAGAGAGTTTCATACAATAACCTAGAGAAGAAACTGGCGCTGCGATCATTCAACCACCTTGGCAATGATGGGAAGTACAGGCTTTGGATTGGATTGCGTTAGCTAGTGAATTGTCTATGGACCTTTTTCTACAGTTTCAGTTTTGTTCTTTACGAGGCGTGGGCAGTGGTGTGCATTGCAAAGCACTCAAGCAGTGCCTTTGTTGTTCAAAAAAGCTGAAGACCGCTAGGTCTCTTGGTTTGCTGTGACGTTGCAGCTTTACATGTTGCATTTGACAGTTTTAGCAAAGCGTCGTGCACTCACCGCTGCGCATAGATGTAGCGTCTCATGCCAGTGCAGGAAATTGCATAGAGTTCACGTTTTTTGATAGGCGCTACTTGTCAAAACTCTTTCAAATCGACTGCTACGCGACGGCGAAGCTAAGTAGACGCACCGTCTCGCTGCTCTGACTTCAATTCACAACAAAATGAGAGATGCGTTGGGGGCAGATCACTTGGACAGACGCACCTGGCATCGCAGCAGATTATACGTTAAGTTTTTCTCATCCAATACAGTACTGTTATTTCCATAAATAGATAATGCGTACTTTCGAAGGAAAAACAAGCGTGTTTCTTTTCAAGTGTTGTAAAAAACTAATTCATTGTATCATGATGCCAAATCTGGAACACAGTTGTAGAGCAATGCATACCCTGGTGGTTGAACTTGTCGAGGTTTCACTTCCATCTTACTGTCATGCAAACTTTTTGGATGAAGTTTTACGTACAAAAGAATGAAGCAAGTTTTAATGGGAAGTAACTTCATATCACTTTGTTTTACACTCGGCAAACAAGCATTGCGAATCTCAAGAACGAAAGCCATCCGAAGCAGATCCAAAGCCTGTACTTCCCATCATTCCCATGGTGGTTGAAGCGCCGCTCAAGGAGTCCGCATAGACACTAGCGCCAGATTCCCCTCTAGGTATTATAGTAAGAAAGTCTATGGTGATAAGATTGTCGGTGATAAGTCATACTGGTGCGTTCATCAGTGGCTGCCACCTCGCCTTTGTTCTTTCCCGATGCTTACCCGCAAAGGCACCACTGCAGTCACGCGAAAACCAGTATCATTGATTGAGCGATCTAAGCACTTCTCAAAAAGACTGAAAGCTTTTTGTGGCACACTGTGGCATTGGCAAGTTGAGCGGCATAGTAAACTTTTATGGCACAAAAAGTTATTGTGGTATGCAATAACCGGTAGGCATAGGACGAACCACTATGGCTTAAAAGCGGTCAGCGAATGCATTAGGCCCTTTGAGACTCTGTCGGGAATTCTTCGTTACTATGTTTTAACGTTTAGTACGGTTAAAGCGGGTACGTATTAACGAGGTGTGCTGTAGATGAGAGTGAAGAAACCAATTAAAACAAGCAAGTAGGATCACTGTTAGCAAAAATTAAGCATACTTATATTGTGGAAGAAGTCTTGCGACCACGACCAACTAATTTGCTGCGGTAGCAGCCGCAACGGAGCTGCCAGCACACGTTTCCCCTTTCCTGCTCCGTGGCACCTCAGCGGCCGCAACTACAAATATGGTCGTCACGCGCTCTCCCATAGAAAGCCGCCCAACGCAGCAAGGAGCACGTGACACGTTACCGCATATCTCGCTGGCAGCAGTGAGGCTGAGGTGCTTCCCTCGCCATGTGGCATTGCCTTGTAGCTTCAAAGGGCCTCCCCAGCTTTGTGGAAATATTGGAATCAGGAATGGCTGGAAAATATGACCTTTGGAACTACAAACTTCTGACTATGGCACACTAGCATCTCTGATTACTTTCAGTAATCCTGCTTTTTGTATCTTCTGTCAATTAAAAAACCTACTTAATTTGAAGATTGTTTATGGCCCCCTTGAATGAGCGATGTTTTACGGTACGATACTTAGCAGTTGTGTTTTAGCTCCTGTTCCCGACCAGTGTTCACTTGTGTGCAATGTGATCCGTCTTCTTGCGCCATAGTTCAGCCTTGGCCAACTCGTTGAGCTTCTTGCTGCAGGTACAAGAAACCTGAGGAGCGGGAGCCTCTGCACGAGGCAATGCAGCTGCTGCTGCCCTTGCTGCAGCAGCGCCTGGCACAGCTGCTGGCCGACCAGTCAGAGGCCTCGGTGCTCCTGCAGAAGCAGATCCTGAAGATCTACTTTGCGCTCGTGCAGTACCACTTCCCTTTGGGGCTCATCTCGCGTGATGTGTGCACCCAGTGGATGGAGCTGCTGCGAGTCATCCTCGACCGACCAGTGCCCGATGTGAGCAGCTGTCTTTGTGTCCCCCCTCCATGGTTTCGGTGTGCTGTTAGCATCCAACAGTCTTGCCACTTCTCAGCATTCTGCTAGCTGTCAATGAAGACAGAAAACTTTTGCCTGAAAATAAGCTCCCACATATGTGCTTTCATTCTTTCACAACTGTATTTGCATAAGGCCAGAAAAGGTTTTTAGACAGAATGTGCTTTATTAAGTCAGGTTGATGATCACTGGTGATTAAGTATTTTCATTTGCTCATATCAAATACGAGCTCAGTTTTTATGTACACCCTACCATTAACTTTGAAATGAATTATTCATGAAAAATTCACTTGATCACATTTTTAATAAACTGGGTAATTAATATCCTGCTGAGTGAAATGTTGTTGGATTCTACAGATATCAGAGAGTGCAATGAGCATCTAATTTTATGGTTCTAGCTTTCCTAAAACGAACGTTATGAAGCTTCAAAGTTTTAGTTTGAGTGTGTGAGAAAAAGCACTTCTCTTATTCATTCTTTCTAAAAATTTATAACTTCCCAAAGTAAATCTTGGCACCCTGTTGCACTTGTGAAACACTGAGCTTTTCAGCAGTACAAAAATGATTAAAATTGAGTGTGCCAAAGCTGAGAAAGGCTTCTCAGAAGAATATAAGGTTGCAAAGAAAACAATACAGAGCAAATAACAATGAACAAAACACTGTCATTTGATGAGGTAATATATTGGGAGAATAATGATCTAGGATGCATGAAAATTGGTGTGGTTTTGCATCAGTACTGGCACAATACAAAAGTAACATTTCTGTAAAAGCAATTGTTTTGCCATTTCTTGCTCCCAAAAAGCAGCTTCCCCCTTAAAGGAGTGGTGACACAAAAATTCGGACACAATTTGACTGTTGCATCACACTAATGGGTGCATATATGTGCCATCTGTACAATATCAGCCACAAATACAGCCTAAAAAGTATGTTATTTGAGTTTTGAAGACAATCCCCGCTACCTTCTCTTCCTGTTCTTGACAGCCCGGTTCACGTGCCGCGAGCTCTCTAGAATTTTCCACAGGGGTGCCCTCGCGCTGATTCGAACACTTTCTTCATCTTTTTGCCTCCGAGGGGCTCTTACTCATGACAGAGAGAGCGATCACATTTCATAATGCACGCTGGCATAGCTTCTTTCCCCAATGCCATCCCTCTGTAATGAGAACGTGTAGTTCTTAAGGTATGGATGGTTGGGAGTGCGGACGTTCCCACCAACCCAACGAGGTTGCTTGTAGGTTTGAAACAACACTTTGGGCACACAAGAAACACACACACTAAAACAAACTATACAAACACAGAAAAAGCACGAGCTAGCCAATTAGCGTGCCTAATCCCAAACAAGTCTTGCGCTCAAGGCTGACACAGGCTCACCCACTTGACAGTCCATCGAGTTGAGCGAGGCGTAGTGCTGAGGCATGGTGGTGAGGTGAGGTACAGAGCAGTGAGAGGGGAGCTTCGGGGAGGTTGGCACTGGCTCCTGAAGACTGGCGACGGAGCTTGATGCTTTCGGTTGCGAAGCGTTCGGAGACGGAGAAAGTTGGCGGCCATGTGAAGCCCGAAGCCTCAACTCATGGACTGCGACACTGTGGTACGACACTCGGGTCTGGCCGCCCAACTGTATCGAACGACTAACCCTGTCTCCCTCTTCCTTTTATTCTCCCGCACGCGACTCCTCGTGTTCACACCTCTTTTGCGCATGCATTAACGTCCTTGCTGTCTCCTACCGCCGCGCACATAGGTACACTGGCTCGGCGCACTCACCACACCCTCTCTGTGTAGCTCTCAGTGTGCTCATTGGGACGAGAGAAGAGAGCAAGTGCTCAAAGCATATGACAATTCCCTGTAACTCCACTAGTTCTTGACGAATTCAAGAAATTTTTAAAGCAATTTATCCATGAGGCAATAAACTCCAAAACTGAGGTCATTCGATGATCATTTGAAAAAGTGGTTCAGGACCCCTTGACGCGGTCAGCAAATACATTAGGCTTTACAAGACTTGGTCTTGGATCCGTTGCAGCTACGTTTTTAACCGTTCATACGGTTCGAGGCGGCACATATTAACGATGCTTATTGTGCAGTCCCACATGATGTAAGACTGGTTATAATGCAGTTGCCGGAAAATTCTCAGAGAAGTGGGGGAGAGTGCTTTTTAGCTGAGGTGTGCTGGCCGGGGAGAGGGCATCGTCGGCGTTTCGGAGGAGGAGGGGACGCGAAGCGAATCAACGATCAGCTAAGTGGGGGGGGGCAACGGTGCGGTGCGGACACGCAGTGTCTGTAGGGGGAGCGGTTGCCTAGGTGAAGGTACATGGGAGGCAACGGATGAAGACTTTGCTCCAGCCACTTGTCGTGCGCACGCTCCTCTTTGAGCAGGCGCGCGTTACCGCTGTTTGGCTCTTTGGTTTTTGTCGGGTGTGACGTCGTCGTAGAGTGCAGCCATCACGCATGCGACCTCTATTCCACCGCAGATGACAATGCTTTAAGACATGATCGAGCTTTCGCCTTTGCCACCAGTAGGCACTTAGAAGCTGGGCTGACTTTTGCAGCATAGTTACCACAGCTGTTCTCCCGATCGCGAACCAGAACTGCATTTCGCGAGTGCTGCCTTTGGTTTAGCTCGTGAGCACGATCTCTTTTACGCCCGATCTCTGTGTTGTCTTGGGCAAGCTTCCCGCGATACCGGGCCAAGTTGTAACCTGCAGGCTAGGCCTATCGAGCACTAGCTGCCTCGTCGGTAGTGACCACGGACGATCAAAGTTGTGGTGTACTGCCGAGTTATCGAGACGTTCTGCACTGTTTTTGACATCACGCACTCCCGGAAAATCAAAAGCATGCGGAATTTTAATTGCCGTTCGATGTATATAGTTTCTTTGTATTGCGGTACTGCAGAAAAGTCTGCATAAACGAGGAGGTCGATAAATTAGTGAGCGACTTCGCTACGGCACTTTCTTTTTTCCTGTGTTTGTTATGTCAGCACCAGAGGTCCGCGGACGTAACCTTTCGACATTTGCAAATTTAAGTGCATGCAAAATTACACCTGAGCTGCATGCCTCGATTGTCGGATTCGCGCGGCTGCCTGTTTGTCATGTTTTTGGAAACGTACAGCCTTTGAAAAATGTTACTTGGTTATAGTGTAGATATTCGAGACTCCGGCAACTTACGCTATAAGCGGTCTATGCTGTAGTAATTTTTTTTTTATGTGTGCAGCATTGTTTGTGCAGTTGCTTTTGAAGGCCACAGCTGTAGCATGGGAACATTTATCCTTTGGCATAAGGGTATGATCTGCATTAGTTAGTGTGCAATGCACAAAAAGTGTCTTCAATAACTTCGTGTAAAGTGATCAACTGTCTGAACTACTGGTCTTCCAACCGCAAGTTCGGAAAGGCAGTGTTAAATCACTGCACTTGAAGCTGCGAGGGATTATTGGTCAGCTGCCAGCTCGTAATAAGTTCACGTGCTACATGATGCCAAAAGACAGAAAAAGAGTGTTCCACACTCGCCGCCATGCCTGCGATCGACGCTGACTAACACTCCCAGGTTTAAATGCACATATATACCCCATAAAGTGGATGGGAGGACGACCGCCACCGTAGCTCAGTGGTAGTGCATCGGATGCGTTATTCGAAGGTCGCAGGTTCGGTCCCTGCCGGCGGCAAGTTATCTTTTCATCCACTTTACTTTCTTCACATTTATATCCTAATTACTACAAATAACATTCCCTATACTTTCCTTGGCGTTATTGTCTGTTAGTTCTCATTAGCACTTGACAGACCAATTCGAAAGTTGTAAGGGACACATTTGCTTTGAGCTGCTGTGCAGTGGAGGAGGGAGTGTGCCAATAGTCCTTCTCTTACGCAGGTGGCAAACCAGGTGGATGAAGATGAACGGCCCGAGCTGCCCTGGTGGAAGTGCAAAAAGTGGGCCTTCCACATCGTCACACGCATATTTGAGAGGTCAGTGCTTTGTCATCTGGTGTGGTAGCTCAGTGGCTGTAGTAGTGTTGCTTTTCTGAGTGCAGAGGCACGAAAGGAACACCAGGCTTCCATCAAGCACCTTTTAAGCCATAAACTGATGAATAGGTTCTGAGGTAGAGCTCTGTGCAGTGTCTGTTTTATTATTTATCTGCACTTTTTCCAATTCTACTGCATGTTTGCTGTCGTGAGCTCAAGGAGCATGAAAGAAAGCGACTCTCCACATGGCTTGCTGATAACAAAAATCTTATTTCAGAGGTGCCCGGACGCGCCTGCTCTCAGGGTGTAATCCGATCCGCGCACCGGGAGGGCGCGCTGGGCAGTCCATCATTTACAACACACGGCTTGTGCGTGTTACAGTAGGCGAGGCGCCATGCCACATTCACTTTATATGTTTTCGGCTACTGTGTCCTTTTTCACAGTTCTGTGAAAAAATGTATTGGAGGGGTTTTACTGTATTTTGTTATACCCATTCCTGTAATACCTGGCAATAAGGTGCAAAACTTCTAACATGCAAACAAGACGACTGTGTTGTGCAATATAAACTGTGCTCTTTATGGCTGTTTTGGCCAAAATATCGATTTTGTATGTCTGCTACAGACATTTATGCTACCCCTGAGCGCAAGTACTTCTTCCCTAAATATGTGCAGATATGGCAGCCCTGGATCTGTGAGCAAGGAGTATGGAGAATTTGCTGATTTCTTCCTTAAAGCCTACACCGAAGGAATCCTCCAGGTAGTGCTTCGTCTGCTTGACCAGCACCGACAGAAGGTCTATGTCTCGCCCAGAGTACTGCAACATGCGCTCAACTACCTGCGTCATGGGTGAGTGTTTGCTTGGTGGTTATTTCAGCGCCTTTAGTTGATGCTCGCTTTAGCACAATTCGTCACCCTCCATGCTTCGAAGGCGCTACTGTAGCCCTAATTATGCTTCGCCGGTTGAATGTCGTTGATTTGATTCTTGCAAAGCCACCTTTATGCGCTCAACTGCAAGCCCCGAGAGTGATCACAGTGTATGGAGGAGCTCGGCAATACAGTAGAAACTCAACTTAACTAAGTGATCGGGACACGCGAATTTGTTTGTTAAATCGGGAAATTCGTAAGATGGGGGTTATGTAAAACCGAGTTTCAATTATACTACACTCAAACCTCGTTATAACGAACACGGATATAACGAATTATCGGTTATAACGAAGTAAATGAATAGTCTTGTCATAGCTACAGTGTTACAAATAAACGTTTATGACGAATTTTCGGATATAACGAAGTTATTTTAGTGGCAGATGCGACTTTGTTATAATGAGGTTTGAGTGTAGAGCATGCTGAAACGCGGCAACTGATGCATAACAGTGTTAACTACATCCCAGGGATCTTGCTGGGATGCGATCTGCTAATGACAGTGGCATTTGTCACGCATTGAATGGCGAGTAAAGGTAGGGCTAGACGAAGGAAAGCAGTGAGATATTTTTGTGGACAACTAGGCTAGTTGTCTTGGAATTGTCCAACGATACATCTTACAGCGTGCGTAAAACACATCGATGGAGTAGAAATGGACACCATGAAGGCCGGTGAAGCTGTTTTCCCAGGGTCCTCCCTTCGTTTTGGCTCATAGTCATTGCACACAGATTTCGGTTTTTGTTCTTTGTCTGGTTCATTGGAGCAGAGCCAGCCGACAATCCAAGTTTGCAATTGTTTCTTGTGTGGGTTGCGTCGTCGGTGGAAAAGCGCCCTGTGAGAGACAAGAGGAGGGAGGTATCTGCTCTCCCTGCTCCAATAATGTGTATCGGAGCTCGGCAATGTATGGAACTTCAGGATTTCCTCTGTCCTGTTCTACAGTGACCATAGTGACCACTGCCAGAGGCGGCCCTGCACTATTTTGTGCTTGGCCGTAAGAAAGCAGTGGCAGAGCAAAACTACCGAGTGGGCACTGCAAAGTAAAGGGACCATGCTTTTCACATGATGGGACCCTTGGCTCACAATGCCATGTGTGCTGCCTACAATTTGCCCTTGCTTGTAGATTAGACAGATTTGGAAAGGTTGTTGTTGTAAACCTTCGTTGTAAACCTAAACCACCCAGACTGGTTTTTCGAGCCTTCTTGTGTGCTTGACCAGTGCGCTTCTGTCTTGCAACTTTTCAGTGTGTCTCATGCCTTCTCCTGGAAGTTCCTGAAGCCCCACATAGTGGTAAGTGTCACCATGCATTTATTTCCACTGTTCATACATGGCTATTCACTCTTGAGCAGAACACATAGAAACTTGCATTGCTTTAGCTGAGTGTGCAAGCTGTGCCATGGTGTGGTACCAGTATGTTGAGGAACACCATCTGAAATAGGTTGTCTGCTGCATGTCTTCCTAGTATTCTAGACTTGCCAGAGAGAGAGAAGTTTAAGCATGTCCTGTTCTGAAGAACAACAATGAAGAAAAAAAAAACACCAGGCTGCCGTGGAACAGTCAAAGTGAAAGCTGGAGGATTGGCCTTTCTGGGGCCTGTTGTGAACTCTCTTGGGGCGACTACTGCAAGTAGAGTTGCAGGGTGCCCACTACACCGTAAGTAATCATAATTATGCAAAGTAGGGAGGCAGCCACCATGCCATTATTCATCATTGTGCAGAGAAGTGAGGTAACCGCTACACATCTGTAAGGCATTGTGTGCACTCTGTTGATGCTGTGGCTGATGACAATGAAGAAATAAGGCTTCAGCCCCTTGTAATGGGTGGGAAGCTTTAAACCACCCACTCATTTTGCAATTTGCATTGTGTGACGCCTGGTTGTTACTTTACTCTTACTACCATGCTATATTACATCTGTTAAGAGGGGACGCGGCAATGGGAACAGTCAATTTGGTCAAAATTTTCGGTTTTTGGATTAATTTTTTTTCGCGATCATCGGACCTTCTTCTACCTCGTAGTGAAATACTATAACGAAATACGCGGTACTAATCGAGAAAACCACTTTATCTGTTAGTTGTCATCAAAAACCGCGAGAAAATCGGGCTTCGGAAGGTGCTGCCGCGTCGATAATTCCGGGGTTCTCGCTCGGCGGAGCGCCGCCATCTTGGTATCATCATGAAGAGAGAGATCGGAGCTGAAGATAGTCGCAGGCTGTATTTGTCCAACGAAAAATAAGACCAGCAAAAGCGAGCGAAAAAGAGCAAAAGTGGCATCGCGATTGGCTGCAATAGTCACATGGGGGCACATGGCGCGCTCCTATTGGCTGGCTATGTTTTGAATGGCTTTCGCGCGCATTTGCGCAGGAGTGAGCTGCGCGTTTTGTTCATTCCTGTGTTGATCGCCGCAACCACGTGCATGTGTTCTGCGATGAGCCCCAAAGGAGCAAAGTACCGAACGGCCCACGCGTACGGGAAACGGCGAAAGCCATGGAATAAAAGGAGAAAACTTGACACGGAAGCGAATGCCGCTGACCTCGCCGAGCAGGAACTGCCGGCGCACGTGGAAGATCGGGAAAGCTTGCCCTTGTGTGACTGTAAAAACGCGTCCGTATGCGGTGCTTGCGATCTGACCGCGGGCCGTGTTCACGGTGCGTGTGGCGTTGAAGATGTGTCCGCATCCAGTGTTAGCGACGCGCCCACGTGCAGAGTCGACGGGTCCGCGTGCGGTGTTGATGTGTCCACGTGCTGAGTCGACGGGTCCGCGTGCGGTGTTGATGTGTCCACATGCCGAGTCGACGGGTCTGCGTGCAGTGTTGATGTGTCCACGTGCTGAGTTGACGGGTACGCGTGCGGCCTTGACGCGTCCACGAGCAGTGGTGACCGCGCTTCTGCGAGCAACGGCATGACATTGGCAACCGCAGATGTTCGCGCATCGAGTATTCAACAGCGGATCTCGGCTACAACTCTCACTAATGAAGAGATTGCTCGACGAGAAGAGACGCGAGCGGACGCTTTGAATGCGTTATCTGATACACCGGTCACAAAGAGGAAATTTCAACTAATGAACGACGGCGAAAGTGACGATAATGTTGTTCCCGAGGCATCATTTTTTGTTGCAAACAAAGTGATGATGGACAAGCTGCTGTCCAAATTTCGCTGCCACCAGTGTGGGAGGGCCCCAGTTCATTTTGAAACTGGACTTTGTCTCGGGCTCGCAACAAAAATGGAAGTGACATGCGACCACTGTGGGATAATAAGTAATGAGTGGTCATCACCAAGATGTGCTGGTCCTCAGCAGATCAACCCATTTGAAGGAAACGTTCATGAGGTGAGAGCTGTGCTGTCTGTAGGCAAAAATCAAACTGCACTGAACGATATTTTTTCCCACATGGATATTTCACACAGGGGGCTGCATCATAAGTCATACAGGAGGCTGCACTGCAAACGTAGTCACCCTGCCACTGCATCTGCAGCCACAGCAATAGAGGCAGCAAGCGCAGAGAAGGTGCGTCAGATATATAGGGACCTTGGATGTGCGCCAGGGAACATTGATGTCATCTACGATGGCACTTGGATGACAAGGGGCCACACAAGCCACATCGGTGTTGGCTGTGTCATCGAGCTATACTCTGGCCTTGTCTTAGACCACTGTGTGCTCTCCAGCTACTGCCAAGGCTGTGCTCTTGGACCAAATCCTCAAGACAATGGATACTTGGAGTGGTATGAAAAACACGAACCAAAGTGCCAAAAAAACACCGAGGCAAATGCAGGGCAGATGGAAACAATTGCGGCGAAGACCATGTTTCAGCGATCACTCCAAAAACATCGGCTCCGCTATACAAATATCCTTTGCGATGGTGATAACCGCACATATATTTCCCTCAGTGAGGATGAGGTGTATGGCTTCATGCCCATACAAAAGCAAGAATGTGTGAACCATGTAAAAAAAAGAATGGGTACGGCTTTGCGCAACCTCGTTGAGAAAAACAAGAGCAAGGACAGAGAAGGCCGCCTCACACATGGCCTAATTAAGAAGCTCACCAACTATTATGGATGGGCCATCAAAAGTAACCCAAACAATGTGCCTGCCATGGAAAAGGCCATCATGGCTACTTTTTACCATATTACGTCCACTGATGATGAGCCTCGCCATGAGCACTGCCCTACTGGAGTGAACTCGTGGTGCAAGTTTAATGCTGCGGCAACCTCGGGGGAACCAGCACCTGCACACAAGCTGCAGCTTCCTGCACATGTTCAAGCAGCACTCCTGCCTATATATAAGCGCTTGTCTGCAAGGGAACTTCTGGAAAGATGCCAGCAAGGCAGAACTCAAAATGCCATAGAGTCTCTCAACAATGTGATTTGGTCGCTCCAATCCAAAACACAGTTTGCCTCTCTTCTAAGTGTTCAGGGTTCTGTGGCAGATGCAGTTTGCCGTTTTAATGCTGGCTGTGGTAAAGCACTTAGATCACACCACAAGTTGGGTACACTCCAGGATCATGCTCCCTGTGGTGCGCTGCTGAAAAGGATGCACGGCGCATGAAAAAGGCGACCAAAGTGCACGAAACAGCTCCAAAGAAGTGAAAAACTGGATTAAAATCAAAAGAAAATGCCTTTGCAGAGGCAAAGGACTACATCCCAGGCGGGTTTTAGGCGCTCAAAGTTAATATTTAACTGCTCTCATGAAATAAAACTTTGAGCTCCGTTTTCTCACCTTCCATTTTTTGTGCAGGTGTTGTCGGTCATCCCAGTGCTACTTCGTAACTAATGAAGCTATAATCATTCTGTTTTTTTGCACTTAGATCCTGAAACATTGGTGAGTGCCGTAACGCTATGAATTCTTATCTGCACGTCATAAAAATTTTTATAATTGTATTTTTGCAAAACTTGTCGTTAAGAAAATACCTATAGGACATTTCAAAAATCTTTTCTGTGCTCGTTTGGACATTAAAAAAATAAACGAATAGCTTTACGGCACACAGTGGGCCTTGCTGAATATCCTCATACAAAAATTTTGACGAACTTTTGTCTAATTCATTGATTAATTTTGGGATGACAATGAGACTCTCTCAAGTGTTGTAACTCAAAAACTACAAGAGATAGCTCAAAACAGATTTCAGTTATGATATCAGCATAACAAGGTAATTTTCATTGCCACGTCCCCCCTTAAGGTGGGACGCGGGTATCAAATCATGAAAATTGCGCTAAAATTCTGATATTGGAAAGCTGTCATTTCGGCATCCACAACGCCTAATCAACGCAGTATCATAACTATTACGCTGCAAACACACTCTGTGTCCCCCCAAAATTGTTTTATAAGTGCTGTCGGTGAAAAAGCTCAAAATCACGCGAAAGCTCCAAACTTCACGGCACCCTATCTCCTCCTTCCCGCCATCGAGCACTGCCATCTTGGTGTCATTTTAAAGCTCAAAGTTCCACCTTTCCATTTCCACCCTTCTCGCTTATGATGACCGCATAGGTCCGGGCACTGGGTCGATGGGTCGGGCACTGGGCACTGGGTCCGGGCTATAAGATACACGATCGATCTTCTCGAAGCCACAGACCTTTGCTGCAGCCTTCAGAACGCTAGCCATAACTGGAGTGTTCTCATGAATCGGGCAGACACTATGATGGAAATCTCTTGCGCCTCCTTTTTTATTGCATCATGCAGTTCACGTAAATAGATGCACCGTGTTGAAATTCGTCTGCAGGTTTCCTAATAGTGTTATGTGCCTGAGCCAGCCGTTTTGAAATTGCTGTGAGTTTTAGATGTCAGGCCGGAAGCTTATGGAATCACCTGTATGTCAAGTATTTTTGTGGTTAAGGCTTCCTGGAATGTACTCTTTGCAGTTTCTATTGTTTAGTAGATGCATGCGTGTGTTTCACTGCTAGGATGTGACCCACTGCCAGAGGCGGCCCTGCACCTTTTCACTTTGTGCCTGGCCGTAAGAAAGTGGTGGAACAAAAATATTTCGGGCAGTGAGCAATGGATGGCTGCAATCTATAGTGCATCCGTCTACAGCACCCCATTGTGGTGAAACTGCTTACAGACTTATGAGAGACTGGAAGCTTGCAACTTTTTCTTGGGTCGCAGTTTGCTCACAAGTGAAGACAAAATAAAATATCAAATCCTGCTGCTGTTTCTTGACCGGTGGAGTTAACATTTTCCTGTCTGTATATCCATCGATAGCCTGCTATTGGCGATTTCAAATTCGAATGGCTAATCTTTGAAGCACACCTGGACAACTAGCATCATCCAGCATGTAAACTTGACACTACTATTGCCGCTTTGCTTGCTTGATTTGTAGCTACACTAGTCCAAAATGTCTAAGGGGTTAAATGTGTGCAGTATGCTTACAACAGCGGTACACCACCTGCACTGCCAAGCAGACAGCTGAAGTTACTTTTTGCAATAAAAGAGAGGGTGATAACTCATACTGGAATATTTGTGCATTTTTCGGTGGCTGCCATCACGTCTCAGGCCACCGCCACATTCGCGCTGAAGTCTTAGTTATCAGTTGGCTGGCTTCTGCAACCAAAATGCATGAGATAACTTACAATACAGCTTGAAGTTAGTCACATGGCCACTTGAGAGGTGCAGTGAGAGGTTTGTAACCAGTTGGCATGTAACAAGAGTGTGAAGTTTGGCTTGTTGGTGATGCATAACTGTTCATGTAGAGCAAAAAGTAGACACAGGACAAGTTCCTTCGTTGCTTCTCTTGTCCCATGTCAAATTCTTGCGCTACGTGAACAGTTAGGCATGTGACAAGCCATGACGGCCTAAGCATTCACTGAATCTCTGCAGCTTGAACAGCTTACCATTTGAAAGCGGCGCTATAGTGACATCACCTAGTTGTTGTCATTACACTAGTGATATTGATAACTCCATGCCATGCACTGATACAGACAGAGGTCAAAAGATGGCGTAGCCCTTGTTAGTCAGTTGGCTACTGGCACAACTAGTAGTGGCTACTATACTGTCATATCTAGGCAGTGCTAGCTGTGCGGCACTTGTTTAAATTTTGATTAGAAGCTGGCATGCCTTTCTAAATCCTTGAATGTCAACTGACCTGAGAGTTTGCCATATGATCATTAGAAATAGAAAAAGGAGAACTAGCTCTCTGGATTCAAATAAACATGGTGCCACATTATATATATATATATATATATATATATATATATATATATATATATATATATATATATATATATATATATATATATAATATGTGGGAATTTTCAATGCTTGCTTGTTTATTTTATTAATTTTAAGTGATTAACCTCCAGACAGGGTGTCCGTCAGTTCGTTTCATGTCACTAAATTTTCTGAAAAAGACACCAGCCAAAGCTAGTTTTGTTAAAAACAAGTAAATTAGTTATTCTGTTTTCATTTCAGTACTTTTGACTACACACACACATATATATATATGCAGGGTGTATTTTTTTAGGCAATACAGATTTTTTTTTTATAAAACATCTATGACAATCAGGCTCCTGTTCCATGTTGAGGTGGAAATACTCTCCCGCAGCTTAAATGACATTGACGTGACTAATTAACATAACTTTGTTAATTAACTTTTAATTATTCACCTCGGGGCAGTTTAATTAGAAAGTTGTAGTGATAATTCATGGCATACCCATTTTTTAGAAATTGCTAAAGTTGCATGTAGTTCGAGATATTCGGCATCGAAGTTCAAGGGCGAAATCGAAACTGACGGCGCCCGGCGCGCAAAAAGCGCAGCGGAATGCTGGAACCACACGTGACTGGGAAGTGATGAAATTTGAATGAAGGCGTGCCGAAGCAGAATATAGGGAACCCAAGCTCAAGTTTGCGATGCGACGACAGCGCCGCGCTGCGGCTCTGGAGAGAAGCTCTGATGCAACTGGGGGCATCCGCAGCCGACTCGTCCTGTTTTTCAGCAGCGGGAACACGCTCGCGCACGCGTCCGTGCTGGCAGCTTGGTACGCTGAACCGAGAGGCTTGCTGTGCACAGCTGCACTTTCACGTTAGCAGAAGCGACCCCGTGGAAACGAGGGTCCTAAATACTTCTGTGTCGTGGGCTGCCACAACAGTGCAGACAACACCAAGGCACGTGATTCACGTGTGAAACTGTATCGGTTCCCGCACATGTCGCACGAGAAATAAAGGCGACAAGCGTGGATCACCGCAGTAAGGAGAGTCAAGTATGTCCTTGTTGATAGCACTGTCTCGCCTTCTGTTTTGGCTGTCTCAGTTCACTGCTTTCGTTCGTTTCGACTACCTGTATCAGTACGTAACACGGCGCATGCACGCAACGACTACAGTAATGCCGTATATACTCGCATAATGATCGCACTTTTTTTTCAAAAAAATTGACGCCAACTTCGGGGTGCGATCATTACGCGGGGTAAATTTTCCGTGAAACATAATCTGAGCACCGAAAATGCAAAGAAGTCGCTAATCTGAATTCTTACGATAGCTATCATGAACATAACCAAAAATAAAAGTAGAGTAAGGCTTACCTTTGTAAAAAAATGCACGCATTATGCAGGAGCTACATGCATGGAACACTGCCCTTTTATTTTTGAACTCTCTGACCCCCTAACGTTCATTCTGAGTCCGAAGCGTCACTGGCGTCAGTGTCGTCGCCGCACGATTCCCTGTCGGAATCGGCAGTGTCTTCACTGTCCCACAGACGGTCATCTTCTGTCCCGTCGAGCGCGTTGGAAATGCCAGTCTTCTTAAAGCTCTTGACGACCACCTCGTCGGAAATGATACTCCACGCTTCGAGAATCCATGAGCAGAGGACTTCCACGGAGGGCCTCCTGATTTTGCCACTTGGCGTGAAATCGTGGTCGCCCACCGCCATCCACTCTGCGTACAGCCTCCGGACGTTGACCTTGAACGGTTTGTTCAGTGACACGTCCAGAGGCTGTAGCAGCGAAGTTAGAACCCCAGGGATCACTGCGATTTCCGTGCGCCGCTCCTTCAGCTCGGTACGGACACTGTCAACGAGATGGCCCCGAAAGCTGTCCAGCACAAGAAGTGAAGGAAGCAGAAGCGTTCCTGCTCTTCGCCCCCAAACCGTCTTGATCCAATCGACCATGAGGTCTGCCGTCATCAACCCTTTTGCTTGAGCGCGGATGTGGATGCCACGGGGAAAGTTTCCCTTCGGAATTGTTTTCCGCTTCAGAATCACGTACGGCGGCAGCTTCCGCCCGTCTGCCGTCACTGCGAGCATCACGGTGCACCGCTGCTTCTCCGCACCACACGTTTTCACGAGCACACTTCGAGCACCTTTCTCGTTCACAGTAGTGCTTCGAGGCATGTCAAACGTCAACGGCGTTTGGTCGGCGTTGCCTATCTGTGACAGCAGGAAACCGTTCTTCTGGCGTATCCTCGTGACGAACCTGTGAAAATCGATCACTTTGTCTTCGTACGCGGATGGAAGTCGCTGGCACAACGACGTCCGCCCCCTCAGCGACAGTCCATTCCGCTGCATGAAGCGTGTCGTCCAGCCGGAACTGGCGCGGAAGTCCTTTGTGGCTATTCCCAGCCTCCGGGAAACTGTGCGCGCCTGCGTCCGTACCATGTCTAACGACACGGCACAGCCGTCTTTGCGCATGTCCCTCACGTATTCGAGGACTGCCTTTCGATGTCAGGGAACTTGCCCGTTTTGGGTCCGCGGAAAGCCCGGCGCGTGCTGTTCGTAGCCATGAGCTTCTCGCGCTGTTTTTTCCAATATCGGATCCGGATTTCGTCGACACCGAAATGTCTGCCGGCAGTGCGGTTTCCGTGCTCTAGCGCGTAATCAAGCGCCTTCAGCTTGAACGCGGCAGTAAAGCTCGCATACCGCCCCATGGTGAAACGGCGCTTCAACAGACGATCACAAGCACAGCCAAAAAACGTGGTGTCAGGTGACGCCGTGACGGGCGGCTGGGATGGCGGCGACACGGCTTTTTCGGGAATTATGGGAATGCGTCGGCAGCTTGTTGCTGCAGGATGACAACAGGTCGACCAACAGGCGGCCGCCGCTGTAACAGTGCGGGATAGCAAAACAAACATGGCGGCCCACAGAGCGAAGCGACCGCATTTTTTTTTTCTTCTTTTCGTCAGTCACGGTGGTTGTGAGTACGTCACGCGCGTCAAAACAGTCTCTTCTGTCTAAATAAGGAATGCTTTCATGTAAATCAGTAAATTTACGGCATTAGCGTAGCGATGCCTGCTTCAGATCACAGAAACAAAGATGGGCGCGTTCAGCTGCCACAGACATAAAACACATGGCGGGCATTCAGTGAAAACTGCGGCATTTGCCTTTACTGCAATCCTAAATGGCACGTTTCCGGCAAACGGTGGGCAAAAATTACGAATATGTTTGGTGCGTGCAGTTCACTTGGCGAGTTTGGAAGAGTTATTAACGCAACATTCGACAGATGATAAAACGCGATGATCATCGCTAGACTTGGTACACACACGACATATCGATGCGGCAAGTTTCGGGGTGCGATCATTACGCGGGGAAAAAGAAAAATCGAATTTAGGCGACAAAATTTAGGGGTGCGATCATTACGCGAGTTGCGATCATTATGCGAGTAAATATGGTGATTACTTGCTGGCTTCTCGCATTGGAAAGTCCTGTTACGGTTGTAGCTGAATCAACTTTGTGTTTTGGTTCCCGTGTTTGCGAGACCTACCTGTTGCTGTCGAACGTTCACACTAGCGTTATACCGCGGTTGGTTGAATTCAACTGAACTCCGCACATTGTCAAAAGTTCGGCGCCTGCAATTTATGCTTCGGGAAGGCTGCTTTATCACGCCAGAACGGACGTGTTTGTGCAGCAGGTTTTATGCTCCTTTAAAGTCGATATTCTCATAAAAAGAGAGTGCAAGCATGACGCGAGAGCCGAAAAAATCAGGCGAGCAGTTCAACTTTCCTCGCAGTAGTTAAAGCTCAGCTAGCTGCCTCGCGTCTAAATCGCCGGGTGATGCTCCAGCGGCACGGAGGTCTTGACTCTAACCTTCTCAGGCTTTTCTAGTACAATGGCCGTATAATTTCTTTCTTTTCGCACGGCGCAAACGTTTGTTCACTAAAGTACACGGCTGCCAGTACAAGCATGCCATATCAAAACAATAATCATATGCTTCATACTCCACAACGCACAACATCGATAGTGTGCACGGCTTCACTTCGCAGTTCATATGGACCATTACGTATCTTCAATGTGACAGAATGAGTCGTACATCGAAGTATACATCCTACAGGGTGTTATCGTGACTTTGAAAATGCATTTTGCGTTGAGTCAGGCGTCGTTGTCGTCGATTGTCTGCTCTTCACCTTAAACGTGATTGACGAGCCTTTTCTCCTTTTATCAAGTTCGCTTTTCGGAAGTGCCATCCAGCTCAGAGAACCTTTTTGAAGCCGCGCTGCAGGTGGTAGATTGTGAGGCGACGCGAATGTACAGTAAACCTCGGTGATACGATCCGGCTCGTACGAATTCTGGGTGATACGAATTTTTCTGTGGTCCCGGCCAAGGCCCCATTAGCCTGCAATGTATTGGAGTACGGTTGTTGCGAACCGAATTTGCACCCCGCGACGTTTGATACGAACGTACGCTAGCGCACAGGTACGAAACAGGCGCTGTCGCGGAAGACGCGGCAGTCACGCGCGGGCGCGGGCATGTGCGCTGCGCGACCATCAGCGGTGCGTCGTTGCCTCCGAGATTAGTGCGCGCAAATTTTGGAGGCCTTTATGCGCCTTCGCGTTTAGATTACAGATAACGTTGACGTCGCGCTTTTTAAATGCGAAGCATTTCTTAGCGAACTTCTGCGACTTTGAGCGTATCTATCTATCTATCTATCTATTATCTATCTATCTATCTATCATCTATCTATCTATCTATCTATCTATCTATCTAGCTGCCTACGACTTTGTGCTCTCCTGGCCGTTTCGTTAATAGGATGTACACCAAAATTGGTATGGCGTAACATGGCCTTATAACGAACGTAAATGACAGGTCATAACACTGACAATCATGATATCCATGTCATGAACGACATGATTTACATGCCACTGTTTTGGTGCTCTCGCAGCCGTTTCGTTAGTTTGATATATTACCGAAATTAGTATGGCGTGACAAGAGTGTATGCGAACATAAGTGACAGGTCCTAACGTGCAAAACATGACGCGAATGTCATGTAGCAGCATGACTTACGTGCCATGCTCATGGTTGCGCTGGCGGCCGTTTCGCTAGCTTGATATACACCAAAATTGGTTATAGCGGGTCGTGACTATGTGACGAACACAAATAACAGATGGTAACATGACAATATGACACACATGTCATGTACAGCATGACTTACGTGCCACGCTCATGGTGCGCTGGCGGGCAGTTTCGCTAGCTGGATATACACCAAACTTGGTATTGCGCGACCGTGACGGTGTGACGAACACCAATAACGGGTGGTAACATGAAAATCATGACATGCATGTGATGCACAGCATGACTTACGTGCCATGCTCATGGTGAGCTGGCGGCCGTTTCGCTAGCTTTATATACACCAAAAATGGTACCTCGCGACGTGACTGTGTGACGAACATAAATAACAGGAGTTAATATGAAAACCATGACACGCATGTCACGTACAGCATGACATACGTGCCACGATCATGGTGTCTGGCGTCCGTTTCGCTAGCTTGATATACATCAAATTGGTATTGCGCAATGTGACTGCATGACGAACATAAATACAGGTGGTAACACGAAAATCATAAAATGCGTGTCATGTAGGTATGATTAAGATGCCACGCTCATGGTGCACTCGCGGCCATGTTGTTAATGGGATATATATACTTAAATTCGTATGGCATAACAGGAGTACGTGACGAACATAAATAGCAGGTCACGCATCGTATATATGTAGCAGAATAGATGTTTCATTAGCGTGGCATATACCAGATTTTACATGCATGCATGTATGACAATCTCGCCATATATAGCGAACTAGATGTCATGACATGAATGACTTCATTAGCCTCTATGACATACAAGACGATGTATGCAGCTCATGCTGGCTTGCTTCGCATTACATCGATTCCCACATTGCGTGGGATCTGCCGATTTTTTTTCGACGTGTTGACGCGTGCTTCTGTGCTCGAGGCAGCAGCGTCTTTGTACTGTGTTAACACATGCCTGCCACGTCGATGCAAGCCAAGTCCCCGCAATCAGACGTTTTATGAAACAAGGCTGAAAACTTGGGCTGCGCATCCGTCATGAAGTCCTATGAAACGTGGACGAAGCTCCAAGAGACGAAGCGGGAACAGTCTTGGCGAAGGAGTTTGGCTCTATCTATCGTGTGCAAAGCGCTTAAGTCACTTTCGCCGCAGTACTTAGGTGTCATGTGAAAAGCGTAGTAAGATTAGGAAGGGGCGACTAGCGGTCACGGGCCAACACATCTGGTTCATAAACCTACACACGCGCGCATGCACCCTATATTACCAGTACAAGTATGATCGTAGACGTCTTAAAACGTTACTGGCAATCATTAAGAGCTGGTCCTGACGTCGCTGCGGCCCGGAGACAAACATAACTCAAAAACGTATGCCAACTTTTTTTATCGCATGCTAATTTCCCATGTTTCTGGTGATACGGATGTCGGATTGATACAAATATTTTTGGAAACCCCGCGGAGATTCATATCATCCGAGGTTTTACTGTACCATTGAGAGCTCTGCACGTGCACGGAAGCGAGCGGCAGCGTGGTGGCAAGAACGGAAAACGCGCGTTGTACGCTCCAGTTTCTATTTTTCTGCCAGAGATGGCGCTGCCTGTCAAGAGCAGCAGTGCCACTAAGCGATGCTTGGGAAGCCTATGGTCAGAAAGATCGGCAAGCATTCTGAAATACATGGGTAGATAGCTTAATGTGTGCGTGCAATGGTGGTGCTTATCTGTTTCTCTCTTAAGCTATAAGAGGCATGATAAAATATCTCGCCTTTCTGCAAGAAAAAGTGCTGCAGTGGCTGCCCCTGAGTTTTATGCTTGTCAGACAAAGAAAAGGTTGATATTGCGGTTTTCTTGTGGACAGTTCGAAAGAAACGGATTAGCACCAAACACTACGCCCAAAAGTAAGGCGATGCACAGGCACAGTGAGATGACATGCAGCTTTTCACGAAAACATACGGCCCGCGGTGCGCCTTCATTCAAATTTCCAAATATGACTTTTTTTCCTAACGTGATTTGATGGCGTCTTCTGGTGGCTCAAAAAGAAACTACTCTGGATTGGGACCGCCACCTTAATAGTAGATAGAAAGTTTCTAACTTTATAATAGGATGTTTTGCAAACCGATCAGGCAAACATTCTCATTGGAATTTTTGCCCAGCCTTGTTGCTTCAAAAGTTAGTTAATTAAAATACCTAATTAGGCAAGTTAAAAAGAAATTATATTGCGACTTACTCCATGCAACAGTCGGCAACATGCATTTGGTCGCATCGTCATAGAGTGTGTCGACATATTTTAACTCTGGCTAGTAGCTGGGGCACCCTGTGAGTGTGTGTGTTTGTGTGTGTATATATATGTATATTTACATAATATTATATATATTATAATACTGTATATTATTGTATGGTAAATGAAGGAGCGTTTCACGTGACAGTAGCTGTTATGCAAAATTGTGCATCTGAGTACATGAATTTGTGGAGGAAAGTGTCCACGTGAAATCTCTGTTGCATTAATTTTAAATCGATTCTGCCTCGAAAGACTGCTGCTTCTTGCATTTTGTGATCTTTTGCTGAGAAAACCAGTGAAAACCTTTATCATAGCTAGTGTTCTTATTCCTTAAGGCAGGATTGGAACCCGCGTACCTCGATCCGAAGGCGAGCATCCTAACCACTGATATCCAGGCGCACTAGCAGTGCATAGCATAGCCTTGTCAGTATAGTGTAGCAAGGGGGTGGGAAAGGGAAGGAGTGTGAGGAAGAGGGGAGAGGGTGAAGCGTAGCAAGATGAGAAAGAGAAGTAGGAGAGAAAGAAATGCAGAAAGAGACAGGGAAGATCAATGAGAGAACGAGAAAGAAGTAGACAAGAGAAAAAGAGATCAAAAGAAAGAGAAAGCAAGCATCGCGTCGTCTAGCGACCAGATACTGCTCCACCACCTGGCATGTGCAGTAGCTAAGCCATGTCTACCAACGGAGATACCGCGCGCAACCGCTGTTCTATAGTGCATAGCCTGCTGTGGCCCAGTCGTGTCCAGAGAGTCATGGCGCGTTCTTAAGAAAGTGCGTACTCCCGGGAGGAAGCCACGCATCTCGAAGCTGGACGTGTTGGTCGGACAGGGAGTACGAGCGCGACGAGCCCGTGCGTCGCTGTGACAAGCTTTGCGCGACTCAGTGCAAACTGCCTGCAATTTTTTTTTACTTGCGAAACACTAAAAAAAGTAGTGCTGTGATTTTCAGCATTGAGGAAAGAAAAGATTAAACTGACGGTTTTTCATGCCTGCTCTTCTCACATAGGGCATTGTGCTGGAAGTGGTGTTTCCCTTGCTGTGCCACAATGACCAGGACGATGAACTGTGGAAAACGGACCCGCACGAGTACATTCGGCTCAAGTACGGTATGTGCTCACTGGCTCTCTCTCCTGGGTCCTTTCATTTGCAGAAGGCTAAGGGGACTTGGTTTCTTTGTAAAAAAGGAGAAAATGAAGAGAAGCAAAGAAGGCTGCCCAGCTCCTTCAGGCTTGGCACCCCTAGTGCGAAGCTGCCTTCATTTTTTATGTCCTGTGTATATGTTTTCCTTCGTTCTTTTTGCTTCAAGTCCGTGAGCATGTGTATGCACCGTGGCAAGTTTGGCGTAGACACATACGCTTCACAGGCTTCCGTATTGCGATTGCCGCCTCGCCTTGTGAGCCAGTGCGGTGAATGTTCTTTGTTTACATGAGGCATACTAAGGGCAATGAGTTTGGCAAACCTGCGAACTTTCACACATGCTGTTGTAGTTGGAGTGTGATTCCCGATTCTAATGGAAGCTAATCACCATATGTTTCCACGTAATATACGTCCATGTTTGTTAGCTTGCACAGGGTACTCACTTTTGAGTAAATGCTTGCCAAATAATTTGGCACCATGCATGAACAGGGAACAAAACCTGTGAGAAAGGAGCTGGCTTGTGTGCACGATACAAGAGCTCTACTGTGAATGCACCCCTGTCGTCACCGATCGCCAATCATGTTTGCTTGCACAATAGAGAGCGTCCACTGTGAATTTGCCCTTACGTCACCCATTGTAGCCTTTGTTGAATCCTCTAGCAGACCAAATACAAGAAAAACCTTTGGCCTTTGCCAGACTTGCTTGGGCCTTTAGTGGCGTTCACCGTGCCAGGGGGGAGCTATGAATGCTGTTCTCTTGTGCTTGAGCAGATGTGTTCGAGGACTTCCTGTCGCCTGTGACGGCAGCCCAGAGCTGGTGCCACATGGTGGGCAAGAAGCGCAAGGGTGGCTGCAGCGTGCCATGGCCTTCGTGGTGGCCCCTGCTTACCAGTCCGGCCTGCTCCCCCCCGGCAGACGGACGGTGCTTTGCACCTGGTTGGCACTGTGGCCACCCGTACTGCTCAAGCGCCGCATGTACAGGTGGGTGCTAGTGCTTCCCTATTCCCTTCACTCGGTTCCTGACAAGCTACCTTCAGTCACCACTTCTAATCAATTTTTATGTGTCGCAAAAAAAAGGTAGAGGTGTGTATAATGATTTTAACTTCAAAGTGATTGAAATAATAAAATTCTATTGCGAAAAAAAATGAATATTTTTCTAATGTTTCTGAATGTGAATACTACTATTGACTTACAAAAAAAAAAAAACTTTCTGTTCACCAGCCACAGATGAAAAAGCAAGCTTATTGTAATGCAAACTGTGCAGGAAAATTATGCAGTCTACAGCACGATTGCTTCACAAGACCACTCTGCAGTTATTTAATGTCTCAGCTAATCAAAGGTCAGTTTATTTTAATTACTGCCATCTCAAGATGTCTGCTGCTACAGGAAAAGTAATTATGAAGGCAGTAAGCAATATTCTATTTTTCTTATTTTGAAGATCTTCGGACACATTTCTCGAACCCCTGAAACAATGGAGGGTCAACTCTCCAACGTGGCACAGAAAGGCACTCAAGGCAGATCGTGAACAAACTTGGGTTTGTTAACCAAGATGCAGCACATTGTGCAGTTGGAGATTGCGGGCCGAACAGGGTAACTTCGCAAGGCCGGATTAAGCACGCTTGCCTGCGGCGCTATCAGCTGCCACACAAAGGGGACCCTTGAGCACTGTATGAGAAGTCTCCTGCTAAAGCAGCGCAGGACCCTCTCCTTGCAGGCCTGAGAGCATCTCTGTGCTGTGAACTAGCGCCAGGCAGAAGAGAGTGTCAGGTGCAGGAGGAGGCCCGGTGGCCATCACTGGTGGCCACTTAGGAAGACTGTGACACAGTGATGTGTACTAGTGTGGCGTGCAGCCACCTCGCCGCCAGGCAGGAGAAACATCGGAAGCATGGCTTGCGCGGGAAACAAAGCCCGGCACCGTGGCCATGGCCGCCATGGTGCCGTTTAATGGTGGTTCCCGGCGATCGACTCCCACGGGGCCACCACAGCGTGCTAGCTGGGGGACGAGGTGCAGAGGAAAGGTTTTCTCAATCCACATAAGTTACCGTATAAACGTGTGTAAGGGCTGCACTTCTTTTTTTTTCAAGAAATGACGGCCAATTTTCAGGGTGCGGCCCATACACGCGACATTTTTTTAAAAGTAAAAACGCACCAGTTAGCGAATGAAGAGCGTTTATTGCAGTATACGACATTTCTTGCTATTCTAGAACATCAAAGAGCCCTGAGGAAGATTTACCCTCCTCCCCACAAAGACCTCAGTAAAGAGCAGTCGGTTGCCTGGAGACAGCTGCAGACTAATACATACCCAAATCTCAGTCTACTTAAAAAATCTATCCGACTACATACGACAACAAATGCCCGCTATGCGGGGAACATGCAACACTTTATCATGTTACAATGGGCCTGCCAACACTCAAAGGATGTGCCAATAAACAACACACCAACACCGGAGCAGTGGGAGGCTGCGCTGTCCTGCTCGAAGCCTGAAGAACAGCTCAAGCTGATCGACAGAGCGCGCAAGATGGCAAAGGCCACAGGGGCCCTGGACTGAGGGCTCCACCTTCGCCGGGAGAATTTCTTTGCACCAATAAAGTTTTCATTCCCATTCCCACAAGCAGTCATCTTCCGTGCCATCCAAGCTGTTAGATATCCCGGTGACTTTAAAACTTCAGGACACAATGTCCGTCGACAGCGAGCTCCACGCAGATAGGATCCACCCAAGTACAGTCGCCAAGGCTAGTCCCTTCACACGCAGCATGTCCGTTGTCAGTGCAAGACCATCATTCCACACTTCACTCACATAGCGGAGCAAGTCTTCTTCCAAATTGGGAAACTTGCACTGCTCTCCTCGGAAAGCGCACTTAGTGCTGTTGGTGTTTCGCAAGGCTTCTTTTTGAGCACACCAACGTCGAACACACTTCTCGTCAACGTCGAATTTTCTGCCGGCGGCACGTTTCCCATGCTCGAGAGCATACTCGATCACCTTCAACTTATAGCCAGCAGTGTAGCTATTCAGGTACTTGCCCATCTTGCCAAAACGTGAACGCCGTGTAGAAAACAAGCTAGCACGAAGGTCATCGAACAGTGCAGAAAACTACAGCAAATGGCTGGCTGAACTGCACAACCCGAACAACACGAACACCATGCCAAAGTTGGTCATGCTAATGCCGATATAGATAGCGCCGATAGCGCATTTGTATAGAGATGTGAGAAGCTAAAGATAAAATCCTGCTTTAACCTTTAGTTGGCGGGTCTATGAATACTAATAAAAAAGTTAAAATTTTTTAGCCCACTTCACGAACATCCTAACACGAATAAAATAAAAATATATATATATATATATATACTCCGGTGACGATGATGATGGTTGCGTTTCCTTGTGCCATCTATCGACTACGCCTAGAAGCTTACGCGCGCGCGCATTTTGAATACGTATTGGTTGAGGAAAGTGTGGATGCGGCCCTTACGCAGATTTTTTTTTTTTTAGAATATGCACTTCAAAAAAACGGGGTGCGGCCCTTACACGCGTTTATACGCTATAGTGTTCCCATCGGGTACATATTAATGAGGTTTCACTGTATATGAAAAAAAGAAAAAGGCTATTGGCCTAGATTTGAGTAAGTATGATACATGGCCTAAATTTTGTAGTTTTGATTATGTAGAGTTTGAGTAAACATTTGACGCTGGATGCCTTGAGTGGCTTCCAGAGGTGAGCTCTTCCTTTCTGTTCCTGTGCAGGACCAAATGGAGGCAATGCTGGTGGCTCACGTCTACCCGGAGTTCGGCAGTTCCGAGGGTTTCCTGCGGGCTCGGGCCTGTTGGGTGCTTCACTACTTCTGCGAGATGCCCTTCCGCACCGAGGCCAACCTGCTGCGTGCTGTCGAGCTGCTCACCCACTGCCTCCTCCACGATTCGGAACTTCCAGTACGTGTCGAGGCAGCCATAGCCCTTCAGGCTTGCCTCACCTGCCAGGAGAAAGGTGAGGGATGGCTCCACCTGCCACTGTGCTGTCTCTCGAGAAACGTTGCACACTCGAGGCAAGATCACTTCTACATTACCAAAAAAGCCATTCAGAAAGCTGGCTTGCTGGGATCTTATGCTAGCACCTAGCGACGTTAAGTTCCTGCCAGAGCACCCCAGCTTCACAATGAGTGTGGTTGTCCATAAATTCTAAAAAAAAAAAACCAACAAAAGTAAAACATCGAAAAGGAGGGGCAAGGGGTTGCATATTATAGATATGACATAGGGCATACAGTACTTTCTCAGTAAACGGAAATTTCTTAAACGGAATAGCTGCTTAAATAGAACTGCCTCTAATGTGATTGGTTGGATGCTGCAACCCGTCATCTCTCGGGAAATCGAACTCCTGTTTTATTTACTGTGAAAATGGAACTCCTGTTCCATAGGCGACAACCTGAACGCGCTGGGCCCCCCGATCGCTGCCGCCTCGTTTTGCGGGGCCGTGTTCAAGCACACGCCACTTTGTAGAAACAAAAGCAGTTCGCTGTTGCGGAGTTGAGCATTGCTGGTTGCGGGCGACGAGAAACCTCTTTGCGTTGGCGCTATCACGCTAAACGCAAGTGTACGGTACAGCAAGTGCAGCGCTGTTGTAACCATACTGCACGCTTTTATTGGGCAACCACCCAAACGTTCTTCTGTCCTCTGCCCGGACTGCTAGAGCGTCGCGGAGTGCGCATCACTTGCAGGAAGTTCGTCATCGCCTCGTTAAGGGGGGGGGGGACGTGGCAATGGGAATGATAAATTTGGTCAAATTGTTCAATTTTTCAATTGATTTTTTTCTGCAATCCTGAGACCATGTTTTAAGTCATGGTGAAATATTAGACCAAAATAAGCATTAGAAGTTGGAAAAAAAGCATTTACTAGTGTGCTGTCATCGAAAACTATGAGAAAATTGGGCTTTAGAAAATGCAAATCTGAAGTTTTCCCTTTGCACACCCCGTGTACCCAGTGCACATGGGTCGACATAAGAGAGAGAAAGTGCATTTTGTGGGATAGCACCACTTGTACTTGACAGATTTAAAAGAGAAAAAAATTGCAGCTGCAGATTTGCGAAGCAACATAGTCCATTAGTAATACAGTTCTGTAATTAACTTAGGAAGATGTTGCAGGGCCTGTCCAATGTCTGCATTGTTCTATATGTCTGAATGCAGCGCAAGCGACCGTGAAGCCTAAGATCAAAGAGATTACCATGGAGCTACTGAGATAATCCGGGAGACAGAGAACGATGATCTGACCAACGTCATGCAGAAGATTGTCTGCATGTACGCTGATGACATTGCACCTATTGCTGCAGAGATGACTCAACATCTGGCAATTTTTTTGTTTTTGCTGCATATTCTCACTTGTTTTCTGCGGGGCCTTGCACTAATAGACAAAATGGAAGAAGGAATTTGGGAAAACTTGAGTTTTTGGGAGAATGTTTACATTAGTGGTAGTTTATGGTCATTGAAAGTAAAAACTACGATCTGGAGGTCGTTACAGTTGTCCCTTATATAAAACTGAGTAGATATTAGGCAGATTTCTGTTTTACCATTTGGGATAATATAAAAACTTACGCCGCTATTGGCAATGGTGAGTATGCATCATGCAGTTTGTTTGGGCCCATTAATATAACAGGCGACAAGAGATTGTCACCTAGAGGTTCTTACCTAAGGGGTGAAACGTGACAGGCTGGAAATTCAAATGGCATGCTGTGGGGTGCTGAAAATGATGGCTCTTGCTATACGTTACACGTGATGGAGTCCACTGCCATGGCCGAACTTTCGGTGGTAAAATGCAGTTGGTGTCCTAGGTGACTCGCAGTAAGGAGGAGTCATTGCGATTGGCAGTGAATGTGAACGGCCATCTTGCAGGTGGCTACCTTCACCCAAGTGGTGAGATGGTGGGGACGGTGACGAGAAGGCGATGGTGGCCATGGGGGTGCTGAACACGCTGGACACCCTGGTGACTGTGCTGGAGGAACAGCGTGAGCTGGTGGCCATGCTGGAGCCCACTCTGCTGCAGCTGCTGGTTGGTCAGGTGCTGGGGCAGTCCCTGCTGGAGTTCTACGAGGAGGCCCTGTCTCTGCTCTACTCTCTCCCTGCCGGGGCCCTCTCTCGGCCGACATGTGGAAGGCCTTTGAGGCCCTCTACCTTGCCTTCCAGAAAGACGCCTTCGACTTCTTCACTGGTGCGTCCACTTCTGTTGTGGACAGAGTGTTGTCTGTGTCAGATAAGCTGTCTGTCACTGTGGTAGCTTAGTGGCACAAATTGTCATAGGAACAAAGAAGTGGAGGTCTGCATATGAAACAAACTTCACTTAAGGGAGGACACTGCTCTTAAATATTTTTTATATCTCAATCGATTTTGATGAAACTCCCTGAGTTTATGTACAATTGTGTGCTGATTTCAAATATGCAATTATTTTTCTGGTATGTAGTTTTTAAAATACAAAATATTTCATGTGCCCATTGGGGAGCACGATTTTTCTAAGCTGAGAGAGTTACAAAATAAATCAGCATACCACAATAATATGAAATCAGAACTGAGTGCAGTGCAACAAAAATGGATGTTCTAAACCCATTGGAACAAAAGTTATTGTATGTTGAACATTCACCAATGAGTCAATTTCAAGCTGGGATTATTTGGAGTTTTCAGTGGTTCCCGCCGAGTCTGAGTAAACGGTTGGCGACTGTATACCAAGACAGTGGTGCTTGACTGCAGGACAGACTAGACACGCCTCTACGAATTCCGGTTCTTGCATGATTTTGAGCTCCATTGAAATCGTCTGTGCTGATCAATACTTTTTCAGGAACAATGTGGCTTCAGCTAAATTGCTTTCATATAGCATAGAGAAAAGGAAATGAAGTTGAAGGGATTTTCGACTGTCCCCTGCGTATGTGCCATGCTTTCTGTGGAGCAGTTCATGCAAACTGAAGTGAGTCTGTGCCTTCTGACCTGCAACTGATTCTTCTCCTGGAAATTTTACCCCGCATAATGATTGCACCCTCAAGTCTCGGTCTCTCTTTCGAGGAAAAAAGTGGTATCGTTACGCAAGTAAATACAGTACTTACAGGGTAGACCAGTTATAACGTAAGTCGCTGGAGTCTAGAATATCTTCACTATATGCGGTACCGCGCTATGACCAATACAACTTTTTTTCAAGGCTGAAAGAATGCAAAACATGTTGAGTGAGCATGTCTGAGAACCGAGATGTGGAGCCAAGGTGTTTGCCTTCGTTTAAGGGGCAACGTGCCATTTAAAAATTAAAAAATTGCGATGAACACGATTTTCAAAAACCGTATACTTGGGCTGTACGTATTATAAACTACCTTTCTGTAATTATGACCGCCTAATACATCGTAACAGTATGTCAAATCGGTTAATAACGAGCTGCTGCAGCTTCAGCACAGGCTGAACAAGCGCCGAAACAAGCCCAACTTCGAGCGAGCACCATTCCCACCCCGTTCAAACCGATCGGCGCCACCTTGATTTTGTTTTGTTCGTGAATTCCTCAGCATTTTCTTACCACTCTTGGCGGTAGTGGTGGTGGCATGACCGAAGCTACATGCGTTGGTGGGTTGGTGCGCTGAACCGTTGTATAAGCTTCGTTACCGTGGTCAAGCGCGCCGCCAACAACGATTCTGACGGCCCTTTTCTCAGCGAAGCAGCCTCTCTATCGGTAAGGATGATTGCATCGACGGTGTCAGCGCTCATTATCTCCAGCATGCGCCAGCGGCACATGAATGCACAGTTGAAATGTGCTTGGCGTCTCGAATCAACCTTGGCAATCAGAACCCCGACTTGTACGAAAACAAGGAAACAAAACCAGGAAAGGTGGCAAAGGATAGAAGTCAATAAAAATGCATTTTTTTAATCTGCAGGGTCATTTTAGGCCAAGATATGTGATCGAAACTTCCGAAGCCCGATATCTCGAAATTACTTCTTTGTCTGGTGAGGCTGCTTAGTCGAGAGATATCTCTGGAACCATTCATCAGATTTCCATCAAGTTTTCTTTATTATGCATCTGAAGAAATTTTTCAGGGCAAGACAAAGGCATTTTTTACATATATTGTCTGTAATTTGTAATAATTAATTAAAATTTCATTGATGCAAGCCTAATGAGCAACACTAGATTCAGTGCTCTGCTAAAATTTTTAGCAAGGAAATTTAAAAAAAGGGCTTTTTCTTGCCCTAAGGTACCCATCCAGGAAACTTCGTAGTGAATTTCACAGTGCTAGCACATTTTCCAACTTCTCCAGGCCCTGACGAAGGGCCCCATGTGGACTACTCTGACACAGGGCTGTAACTTGGGAACCAGTTAACATAACTGCATGAAACTTTGTGGTTATTCAAATGGCTTTGCTATTATTAGTCTATCCTGAAAATATCATTAAGATATCTCAAGAAACAAAAAAGTTGCTTTTTGAAGGTAGCCTCCTCCTCAAGTTTCCAAATGTTAAAAGGTTAAGTACAAGAACCTGCATTGCCAACAAAATGTACGCAGGGAAAAAAAAGTGACAAAAGAAACCACACTCACGGAGAGTCGCCAGCAACAGTAGACTCTCAATAATTCAAACTCTGATAATTCAAAATTTCGGTTAATTCAAACAAATTAAATTTTTTGGTTGGCCCACTGTTATCAATTTATTTTAAAGCTGCTTAATTCAAACTGTCCCGCTGCTCAAATTCGGTTAATTCAAACTTTTTGCTTTCCATGCCTAGAAACATCTGATACCTTTGTGTATCTAGCTGAACATTCGTGTTTTTACGTAACTAACATCCGCAAATAAAGCTGAATGCCTGCCTGCAAAGCGGCCAAGCTAGCCAGGTGGCATGCACCAACAGTGGCATACTGACTGAAGAAAAAAAAAAACCTGACTGTCTCGTCTTGGCCAGTTACCTACGTGTCGAACGCTTCTTAGTCACTTTTGCCGTAGTACACTGGTGTTATGCGGGAAAGTGTCCTAAGGTTAGGAAGGGACCACTGGCTGTCATGGGACACAACACATTTTGTCCCTTAATTGCACACGCTATGATGCGTTGTATAATAACGAGCACTAGTATGATCGCTGATGTCTAAAAGCTTTACTTTCAATCATGCAGAGCTGTCTATGATTTTGCGGCCCTGAGAAACAATAAACATCACAATGCTAGTTGGTATGTTGCCTTGAGTCATATTTGGAGAACTTCTGATAATCCTAAACAAAATCCTGAGGTCCCCTCGAGTTTGAATTATCAAGAATGTACGTAATTTTTCGGACCTCCGCTATAATGCAGGCTTCTCCGTATGAAACAAAAACAGTGTCGAACGGGCACTGAAATTCCGTGTGATGGGCACTATGTTCAAATTCCTGGGCACATGTGCGATTCTGAAGACATGGGAACTGCAAACCGCTATTCGAGTGGTGACCACGCCATCCACACCTTCACTTTCGTTGTCGATTTGATTTCCCGCTTTCCAAATGGAGCCACTGCAAAGAGTTTTGTTGACACAATAACACACCACAAATTTGATCGACCACAGATGCTACAGATGTGACAGTTGGCACTCATAAGGCCTATCCTGCGGGTTGTCGTGCTGTCGTGGAAAGCTTGTCCTGGACATAGAAATGGGTCGAAGAGATTCTTCTCGCAAAATGAAGCATGGGAAGCTCGTGTGAGACTGTTCGCAGCCCAGAGATATGCCACGGCAACTACGTATCTCGCAAAAGCCTGCTAAGCTTGTACGCCCACATACAAAGGTGAAACCTCAGATCATAAAGCCTTTAAATTTGTGGAACACCGCCTAGAGGGTGAAGTCAGAGTCGCACATGCAATATTTCTACTCTACAATGATGCAATTATTTATTTTCCTTGCTGAGGAGACAAACAATCGTGACATGCACTTGATACAGACACGGGCGCATGTTCCATGCATAGCGCGTGCAGCCAATGAGTGGTTGGAGCCAAGCCAGTGCAAAGGCTTTGCCGTTGCCTTGGCAACTGCACCCCTTCCTGGCTTTGTGAGCCCGCGATACGCTGCTGCCACAGATCTTTTTGTTTCTCCCTCGGCTCCTCGTTCGTTTGCTCCATGTCTTCTCGGCCTTCGATTTGACCTCATCGCTCTCTCCCCGGCTGCTGCTCCTCCTCCGTTGTGAAGCGTGCTCGCTACCTCGCTTGACTGCGTGATTTTCTAGCAGTTGCATTGTAACGATATGTCATCTTGGAGTACTGCACAATAGGTGGTATGCATATGCAGCGAGTTCTAACGGAGGGTAATTGAGAGTCAGTAAAGGCTGCATTATAGCTGGTCCTGCACCATAAGCAGTTATGTGATCACCGGTCTGAGCTGTAGTTTGCCTGTTCTCTCTTGCAGACATGATGCCAGCACTGCACAACTTTGTCACAGTGGACACGCCTGGGTTTGTCAGCAACGAGAACCACCTGCTGGCCATGTACAATATGTGCAAAGCAGTAAGTGACCATCACTCACATCGTGACTTAAGGGGAGACACTCCTCGAAACAACTTTTTTTTTATTTTTTGCAATAGAGACTTGAAAATTCTGTTATGTATAGTTTTTCATGCAGATTTCAAATATGCCATTACTTTCCATGTAGCTGCTACAGTTGTTGAGTTATGTCATACACATGGCAAAATGTTACACTTTTTGCGGGAAC
The DNA here is from genome assembly GCF_013339695.2 of Rhipicephalus sanguineus. NCBI lineage: Eukaryota > Metazoa > Arthropoda > Arachnida > Ixodida > Ixodidae > Rhipicephalus > Rhipicephalus sanguineus. Next base: position 210,506,101 of record NC_051177.1, read on the forward strand.
CGTTTTATGTACTAATCTTTCAGTAAAATAATTGTGTTGAATCTTATTAGACTCTTTGTAGACTGTAGAGTGCCAATATCTATCCAGATATTCCACAGAGATAATGGAACTAATAAAAAAAATTGTACTCTGTAACTGATTATTTTCAGTCTCCTTTGAAACAGTAACCGAATATTTTCACAAGTAATGCTGATAGATATTGCAATTTCAAGTAGATATTTGCATTCTACATGTCTTGAAGAATACGTGTGCCAAGTTTCGTTACTACATAAATATAAGTTTATAAAAGGCTGCCCGCAAAACGTGAAATTGAAAAAAATGAAAATGAGAAAACAAGTTTGAAAGTTTGAAACGCTGGCATTTATCAGAAAAACACTATTTACATCAAATTGGGCCACAGTCCGCCTCCACGTGTGCGTGGACGAAAATGTAGACTCGGGGCTATCGGAATTTTCACAACACAGTTCGAGGAATGCCGAAAGTCTGCGCTTTCCAGCCGCCTCTCGGACGCCGAGCTTCCGTTCGCGGCAAGGGTGGCATGCCGAACCCGCCACAAGTGCCGTGAGCGCGCCGATTTCGCAAAGCATCGTGTTGACAGTAGGAGCACCTACAAGCCTAGGCTCACTCTCAAAGAATCCAATCTTCTTTTGGGATGCACTGATAAATTCCACAGCAGCGTCATTTCACAACCACTGTCGCGGGGTTCGGTGTCGGCGTTAGGCCTATCCGATATCGGAGCGTCGGGGGCATCGTCCATCGCTGTCGCTTTGGGAAGCGTCCGACGCCGTTTCCCTCGATACTTGAGGTGAGTCCTGAACTTTCGAACATCAGAACTGCGCTTATTAGGGCTTGCCATGGCACGAAAATACTGAAGAAACGCAGAACAACTCGGTCGCGGCGTTTGAGGCTTCGTTCTTTAGCCGGGAGATGGGAGGGAGGAGAGGGTGGAGCGCGCCGCCGTCCAATGGCGGCCTCGCGCTGCGTGCCGCGAAATTCAAAACGCTCGCCGTACGCGTTGTTTTTCTCGTTTTTTTCTTTATTCTGCGTGAAGATACGAGACTAACCCCTGGTGTATTGTGGAGAAGACAGCTTTACGCTGCATGCGGGCAGGATTGCAAATGGCAGACACCCGTCATTTTCGCAACAGAAGGACGCAAACTACACCATTTTTTCGCGACTTTTGCGCATTTCTCGCGTCACCGCTTCTCACTTGGAAGCCTTTTTAGATAATTTCTCGTGCGAATTTGAGCTTGATATTTTCAGAAATAAAAGATTATAGTCCAAGGATGACAATACAGCCGAAAAAAAAACAGATTTTTTTTCGGAAAACCGCGACTTTTCGACCCGCGTCTCCCCTTAATGATCCGCACTCAGTGTCTTCACGTGCTTCTTGCGTACCTCTTTATTTTTGGTAAAAGTTGTTTCTGCAATCCTTTCCTCATGCTCCTCCGCCTTTCATTTTTTAACATAATCGAAATGTGTCCTGTTCGGTGAAATGTTTTGTGTGGAAATCAGCTTGTTTGGCTGCTGGTTCTCGTGCATTTTTCTCTTCATATTGTTTTTTTTTTCAAATCTTGCATGGCGTGTCTCATTTCTGGTGCAGAAGGAACCTTGGCTGCCTGCTTGTTCTTCTTCAATTGAGTTTGCTGCTATTAGATGCGAACTCTCGTGAGCAAATTGCACCTGGGTGTGTTCAGATAAGGACGTCAGTGAATGTCCAGTGACCCCCTTTAATTTAACTTTAAATATTGTTACGGATGTGATGGGTTTATTTACAATGCGAAGTAGAGGCTGGAGAAAAACACAAGAGACGGTCGCAAACCGCCGGTCAGCAATCCCTCGTGCCGTCCCTCTTCTTCCTCCTTTCAGCGCCGCGTTACATTTCCCTCCGGGCAAGACGAAGCTCACCGAGCGAGTCAGAGTGATCGGTTGTTGTAGGGCTTCAATCGTGCAATATGCACAACCTGCGTGTTGCGCGAACGGCGGTTCTCAGCTGTTACTTTCGCGACGACGTAAGTGACGTCACTCAAGCACTGGGTAATGACAAAGGGACCAGAGTACTTGGAAAGGAGCTTCTGGCAGAGTCCCTTCTTTCGAATAGGCGTCCATAGCCAGACAAAATCACCTTTGGCGAAGGTGACTGGCAGGTGTCTTGCGTCGTAACGGTCTTTAGCACGAGCATGGGAGGAGAGTTCTAAGTCGCGCAAGTCGACGCGCCTCTTCGGCGCGACACAAAGTCTGCGCAACACTGGCATTCTCGTTTGTCGAGAAAGGAAGTATGGTGTCGAGAAAGGTTTGAGGATGACGAGCATAGAGAAGGAAAAAAGGCGTATATCCTGTGACCTCGTGTTTTGCGGTATTAAAGGCGTATGTAACGAAAGGTAGTACAGCATCCCAGTTCTTATGGTCCGCTGAGACATACATTGAGAGCATATTGATGATGGTACGATTGGTGCGCTCTGTTAGGCCGTTGGTCTGGGATGATAAGGTGAGGAATGCCGATAGTGACACCCACAGAGCCGTAACAACTCTTCAACAACATCAGCGGTGAACTGCCGGCCACGATCACTGATCACCACACGAGGGGCTCCGTGACGGAGGATAATGGAGTGCAGCAGAAACCACGACACATCTGATGAGGTGGCTGAAGCAACTGCCATCGTTTCAGTATACCGCGTTAGGTAATCTACGCACACGATAATCCAGCGGCGGCCGGTGGCAGACTTAGGGAAGGGGCCGAGTAAGTCTATGCCGACTTCCTCAAAAGGTGAAGTCGGTGGTTTAACAGGTTGCAGTGTGCCTGCCGGATGAGTAGTAGGTTGTTTGTGGCGCTGGCAGACATCGCAACTCGCGACGTAGTGCTTGGTCGTCTTCCACAGTCGAGGCCAGTAGAAACGTTGTCGGATACGGTGAAGTGTCCGGGCAAATCCAAGGTGCCCAGACGTAATGTCGTCATGCATTGCGCGGAAGACCGCAAGGCGCAGACATTCGGGGACGACGAGTAGCAGTGGGGCGCCATCGCTGGAGTAATTCTTGCGATATAGAAGGCCATCATGAACTACAAATGGCGTTGCGCGTTCAGAGCTGCGGGTCGCATCGATAATTTGTCTCACTGAAGGGTCGCGCTGTTGCTCGTGACCGAAGGCGTCCAAACTAGGGAAGTTGGAGGAAATCGCAACGAGGTAGTTGTCGAAATCGTCGTCAGCAGTGTCCACATTCTGAGATGGAAGACGAGATAAGCAGTCGGCGTCTGCGTGGCAGCGACCACTCTTGTAAGCAACAGAAAAGTTGTACTCTTGAAGCCGCAATGCCCAACGAGCTAATCGACCAGCTGGGTCGCGTAGTCCGACAAGCCAACACAGTGAATGGTGATCTGTGACGATCTTGAAATGTCGGCCGTACAAATAAGGTCTGAATTTTTGGACGGCGAAAACAACCGCGAGGCATTCAAGTTCCGTTACTGTATAATTGCTCTCAGCCTTCGTCAAAGTACGACTTGCGTACGCAACGACGTGTTGACGTCCGTCATGAAGCTGAACGAGCACAGCGCCAACGCCGACACCACTAGCATCTGTGTGCAGTTCCGTGAGTGCCTCCGGGTCGAAATGACGTAAAAGTGGCCCGGAAGTGAGCACAAACTTCAGCTGCTCGAAGGCAGTCTCACATTGAACGGTCCACTGGTATGGGGTATCCTTCCGGAGCAAGTTTGTCAGTGGATGAGCAAGCTGGGCGAAGTCCTTAATAAAACCTGCGAAAATAAGAACACAGGCCCAGGAAGCTACGAAGATCCTTCACCGTCGTCGGCTGCTTAAAGTTGCGGACTGCAGTAATCTTGTCGGGATCTGGTCGTATGCCGTCCTTGTCGACGAGATATCCGAGAACCAGGGCTTGGCGCTCACCAAAATGGCACTTCTTTGCGTTTAAAATGAGCCCAGCTTGTTTGACGCAATCCAGAACAACGCTGAGCCGCTGGTTGTGCTCGTGGAATGTCCGTCCGAATATAATCACATCATCCAGATACAGTCAATCTCGTTACAACGAACACCACATTAACGAACATTTCAAATTAACGAACTTTTAAGAAATCCCGTGCCGACTGCTTATAGTTTCAATGTAAAAATATTTCACTACTACGAACTTCAGAATAACGAACATTTCAGAATAACGATCGTTATTTAATTCCCGTGTAATCTTAACACACCTCAGTACTACGAACTTATATCCCGAAATGCGAGGATTCTTAGATTTCAGTGTATCGGTCATGGCAGTCGGAGCTGTAAGGTAGCAGACGACGCAGCGCGAAGAGCGGACGCCCTCCCCTAAAACCTGAGATGGCACGGGAGGAGAAAGACGCGGGCGGAGAACTTTTTTTTTTTTTTCCCTTCGTTGCGGAGGCGACAACGCATCAGGTTTTGTAAAGGCCCAACCGCATGCATAGCACGCGACTTTCAAGCGAAGGCGACTGCGACAAACCAACACCTCCTACAAACGGGCTCCGTCGCGCTGCTCGATTGAAAACTATTGCGCGCACGCAGGCAAATTAAAAAAATAATTACAGAGTAGATGAATGACAACATGGCTAATTTATTATTGTCTTGTTTGAGATAAAGATGCCATGAAGCGTTTCGGGACTTCCTTTTTCGCGATCTTATGTTTAACCGCGGCAGTAGTATCGCTGTGATCCCATGGGGTGCCCGGAAGCGTACGCTGCCTACGCTACGTCGCACTTTGCAAACTGCGTTATGTTGGGGTTAGTCCACGAGGCGCATCTCGACAACGTTTCCTCTTGCTGTCATAGAACGTTTAAGAAAAGCCGCAGCGCCTCACATCGCTTGCTTCGCAGGGAGAAGGGCTACCTCACCGACGACGATGTTGACATTGCAGCAAGCTACCACCAATGCAGCAAGCTACTACCGAAACATCAAAACGAACCGTCGATCATAAACAACGACAAAATACGGCCGCTGCCTCGCTCTCCGCGTGAGATGGGGCTGTAAATAAGGTAGTCTATAACTTGCATTCCTTGAAGTACGCGCCGATTGGAAGCATCACGAGCAAATTGCAACCGAAGCAAGGGTCAGAGATGCTGCCATGTTGTTGGATATCGTCATGCTCACTTCCGGGCGACAAGCGATGTTTTCTGGCTTTCCAGAAACCTGGGATGCTATCGCGGAACGATTCTATTTCAGATTCCAATGCCTTTCGTGCTTTTCGCGCTTGGCCAGTGGTCAGAACGACGGTCCGTCCGCGTTATCAGCGCGATCAGCCAGCCGTGTGGAATCGGAAATAGCATCGTTTCGCGATTGCACCCCTGCGACAAGCGACGGCGATGGATGGCCCTCCGCGACAGCAAATCCTGTCGGCCGTCGCTCAAAACTCGCGTGCATGCAGTTGGGCCTTAAAGGATTGCAGCGATGACATGGACGACGATGTCACGGTAGCACCCGAAGATCGCGACGAGTCCGTGTCGGCCACAGATGCGTTGGACTACTTGAGGAAACTCCGCATATTCATAGAAAAAAGCGGAACAGCGACCGAAGCGGCGGATAAAAATGCGGACGGTCTAGAATCGTTCGTGACGCAGAGTTTGTGCTGCACCCGTCAAAAAAACGATCACGGACTATTTCAAATAAACGTGCCTTGTATGACGTTCACGTGTGCATTGTTGTGAGAAACGAGTTCAAGGGCGTACCGTAGCAAAGGTAGGACGTTTGCGTTACTGAAATTCTATTGTTATGGTAAATTTTTGGGCTTTCACTATAACGACCTTTCAGAATAACGAACATTTTTCCGCGGTCCCCTGAAGTTCGTTATACCGAGATTTCACTGTAACACATACAAGTCTCCCATTTGAGACCGCGAAGGATGGAATCCATAAATCTCTCGAAGGTTGCTGGGGCATTACATAAGCCGAACGGCATAACGTTAAATTCAAATAACCCATCGGGCGTAACGAAAGCAGTCTTCTCTCTGTCAGACGGATGCATTGGTATCTGCCAGTACCCAGACCTTAGGTCGACCGATGAAAAGTAGGCGGCGGAGTACAGGCAATCAACAGCATCGTCGATGCGTGGTAGAGGGTACACATTTTTCTTTGTGACGGCGTTAAGGCGGCGGTAGTCAACACAAAACCTCCGCGAGTTGTCTTTCTTTTTCACGAGTATAACAGGAGCTGCCCAGGGGCTGCATGACTCCTGAATAACGCCCTTCTGCAGCATGTCGTTGACCTGTTCGGCGATCACTTTCCTTTCCGAAGGGGATACGCGATAGGGTTTCTGGCGTATCGGCGTAGCATCTCCCGTGTTGATTCGGTGGTGCATACGGGATATCGGCAACGTGAGACAACGCTCGTCTTGAGCAAAATCAAAGACTGCCACATAGCGTGCAAGGACTTCTTCGAGAACATGCTGCTCGGAAGAAGGCAGTGACTTGTTAATCATGCGTCGCAATTCGGCCGAGTAGTTGGGCGTTGTCCGACTGATGCCTGAGGACTCTGCAACCGTTCTGATGTCAATTGCGGTCTGCTCTTCAAATGTTGCCAGTTTAAGTCTGGCTGGGAGAGCAACAGGCTCTGGGGAGGCGTTGACCGTCCACAAAAAAGCATGTCCGTCGATGGCTCGAATGACACACCGCGGAACCAAGACATTCTTCTTAATAGCGTTGGTGCGATCAGGCTCTACAAGTCCGGTGCAGGGTCCCAACTGGGCGCGAGAAGAGCATACGGGAACAAACACTGCTGTCCGACCAGGGATCGACACATCTTTAGAAATTGAAAGCACGTCGGCTGGGTGAGTCGGAAAGTCATCAATGGCGGCAGTTGGCAACGTGCTTTGTAGAAGAATTTCTCCGGTTCCACAGTCAAGCGTTGCACCGCATTCACGAAGGAGGTCTATACCTAAAATGACGTCATGAGTTGCGTGAGCTAACACAGTGAATTCGGCTCTGAAACTTTGTCCTCCAATAGAAAGAAGAACGGAACAAATACCGACAGGGCGCAACATTTCACCTCCAACTCCACGAAAAGTTTCTTGGCGGTCCCACGCGAACATTACTTTATGGCCTAAAAAACAATCTTTGAAACGAAGGCTCATTACCGAAATAGCAGCACCAGTGTCTACAAGGGCGATAGTATTTACACCGTCTATACGCACACTCACTTTGTTCTTTAGCATCACAACAGCAGGAGGAATTGGCGAATATGACCGTCCCGCGACCGCACCTCCATCGGTCGCATCAGCTAGTTTCCCAGCTGAGGCGGGAAGGCGACCGACGACGCGGCGACGGCGAGCGGCGTGATCGTGTCGGAGGCGGCGTAAGGCTTCGCTCGGAGGCGGGGGACTCGTTGCGGAATCTGCTAGGCCACTGCTGTCGTAGAGGGTGAATGACAGGTGTAGAGGTCGAGGTTTCGTGCGCACGAGCAGGGTACGTCGAAAAGCGCGGTGCTCGCGGCTGGCGGCGGCAGAAGCGCGAAATGTGCCCTCGGAGGCCGCATGCGTAGCAAACAGGTAGTTCCCGGCTACATTAGTGGGAGCATAGGTACGCGAAGTTGGGTAGTGCTCGGCAGAAGCACGTCGTGACGCCTGGTAGTAATCTTCAGGAATACGCCTTGTTGGTGCTGACTGGTATTCTGCAGCAACCCGCCGGGATGGTGATGGACGGCGGCGACTGTGATCTGCAGGTAGAGACTGGAGGCTCGTGTTGAAATATGCCTCTTCACTGCGCAGTCTGCACTCGACGCGACGCTCTCGCATCCAGTATGATGGTGGTTCGGGGCAATCGTTGAACGAGCATTGGTAGTGGGCATCCGCCGCTTGAAGCCGTCCTAGCTCCTCTCGAACTACCCGACGGATGATCAAGGGAATGTCTTCGCAGGAGGCGACGTCCATACTTGCAACGCTGGGAACGTTGTCCAAGCGCCCGAACTTGGGTATAATTCTTCGGGTCTTCAGAGCCTCGAATGCGCGACACTGCTGCCTAAATTCGGAAGGAGTGCTCAGGTTGTCCTTCGGGATCAGGAAATTGTACACGTCTTCGGCGATGCCTTTTAACAAATGTCCAACTTTGTCTTCGTCAGGCATGTTCGCGTTTACAATCCCGCAAAGCTTCAATACCTCTTCGATGTATGTCGTGCACGTCTCGCCGGGCAACTGAGCTCTACGCGAGAGCGTTTGCTCAGCTTTCTTTTTCTTCGAGCTCGTGTCCCCAAAGCAGGTCTTCAATTCCTGGACAAAGATTTCCCAAGTGGTGAGCACGTGTTCGTGATTCTCGAACCAAAGCAGAGCGGTGCCAGCGAGAAAAAATGCTACGTTCACGAGTTTCGCCGGCGTACTCCACTCGTGATAGCAGCTCACTCTTCGTAGTGTTTCAGCCAATCATCCACGTCTTCATCTGTTTTACCTGAGAATATGCGTGGTTCAGGCGCCCAGCAGTTAGGTTGTCTTGGTCTGCGGCCAGCTTGTTCCAAGGCCGTGGCACTGGTTGATGCAGCGGCGTTGCCCGTCGGCGTGCCTGCTTCGGCGTCGGTCATGTCGGTGATTTCCGGGGGTAGACCGGCTAGACGTCTGCTTCTTCGAAAGTCTTCTGCGAGTGGGTTGTCCAGGGCGTCGGATTACCCAGCACCTCTCCCACCAAAGCTGTTACGGATGTGATGGGTTTATTTACAATGCGAAGTAGAAGCTGGAGAAAAACACAAGAGACGGTCGCAAACCGCCGGTCAGCAATCCCTCGTGCCAGTCCCTCTTCTTCCTCCTTCTTTCAGCGCCGCGTTACAATATATATATATTGCTGTCCTGGTCCCCAGAACGACAACAACCTTAGTATCACAAAAAAAAAATTTGCCTTCCTCAAAAAATTCAGAAGTATTCACTGAGCCACGACTGCTTTTTGCGAATTGCGCGAGAATGAGATTTTGATGAGATCCTTCAAAAAATAAAATTGTTGTACCTATTGGTCTCAACATTTTCTTGGCATACTAGGAATAGCCTAAATTGACAAAATGCTGTTACGTTGCAGTATTGGGGCTCCTATACTAAAAAAAAAATTGCAAATAAGGCACATTGTTTAATAATGCCCTAATTTCAGACTTTCTTGCTCTGCTGGTATGACAGTCAGTATTTTATCAATTTTCCAGAGCGTTGCCACACTTTAGGTTAACAATTGTGCCAAATATAATTGTCGACAGGGCTGGGCAAAGATACTTTGAAATTGTATCGCGATACGATACAAGATACTCAGGCAAGAAGTATTTGAGATACAGATACAAGATACTGCCACAAGAATTGTATCCGATACGATACTTGGCAATTGTATCATAAGATACTTCGATACATTCGCAAATTTGTTTTTATAAGTCCATATAATGTAGCAGCAAACGCCTATGCACAAAAACGTCTGCTTGATAATTTCTTAACATTGACCCATTTCGTTTCATTTATTTATTTACATCATACTGTTGGCCATGTGGCCCAAGCCGGAGGGGCAATGTACGGCATAGGAAACACACGTACAAGGCCAATTGAAAATCTCAAACGAAGGAAGACAAGCAAACAAACAGCTCTAATATGAAAATGTTGTTTAGGAAATAGTGATAATGTAATTATGAATTTATTCTGGTGAGTCCGGATGATGAAAAGGTATCAGGTTCCATTCCTCAGTAGTTCGGGAAAAAAAGAAAATTAAAAAAATTTTTTTAAAATGAATGGAATGTCTGTTAGTATCTCAAAATTTTGCCCTTCTTGCTCAAATTACATTAGTTTCCTTATTGGAGTTTGTTTTAGCTTCTTAAGAGGACAGAGCTGTCCTCTTAAGAAGCTAAAACAAACTCCAATAAGTTGTTTCGGAAGGAAACTAATGTAATTTTAGCAAGAAGGGCAAAATTTTGAGATACTAACAGACATTTCACTCATTTTTTTATTTTCTTTATTTTATTTTCCCCCCGAACTACTGCAGCGAAGTGTATAAACAGCTCTGTTTATGCACTTCGCTGCAGTAGTTCAGGGAAAAAAGAAAATTTAAAAAAAAATGAGTGAAATGTCTGTTAGTATCTCAAAATTTTGCCCTTCTTGCTAAAATCACATTAGTTTCCTTTCGAAACAACTTATTGGAGTTAGTTTTAGCTTCTTAACAGGACAGCTGTTTATACACTTCGCTGCAGCGCTTCTTGCTTGTAAATTTTGCAGTTGATGGGAGTCGCTGATCTGCTTGCCGACCAGCTAACGGGTTGCCATCTAATCACAAGAACTTCAATAAGAAGCCTTCGCACGATTGCACAAATACCGGCGTAGACTTTTGCCTTGTCCGTAAAGAGCGTTGGCGCAATACCGAAGCACTGGACAGGTGTACAGCAGCAACAACGCTGGTAGCGAATCTTTTTTCTTGACGCATCGTGTACACCAGGGGTCTCAAGCACCGTCTTCCTCCCATTTGTTTTTATTTTCTTAAAGGGATACTGAACAAATTTTCGCCGCCGAGATAAATGACTCAATTGAAAGATTGGGTGCTGAAATTTGTTGAAACAACCTTCATTTCAGCCAGAGACTAGAAGAAAATAATGAATTTAATGCATTTTTCGCGAATTGGCGCGTCTAGCGGCCGCGCCGCGAACTAGGGAGGAAGTGACGCGAAACTCCGCGGATAGTGACTCGCCAACCGTGCTCGCAGCAAAATCGCTTACCAATCGACATCGCAAGCCGCCACCCGCTGCCGCGCGTCTCCCTCAAAACGTGTTTTCACGGTCGGGAAGGTGTTCTCCGTGCGTGTTCTCAACCGGCAGCCGACGACGCCATTGCCGCGCTCTCGGCCGTATATTTGTTTTCTCAAGCGGAGCTTGCGCCCACGTCTACGAATTTGCCGTCTGTGTTGTGTGCTGCTACGTAATGTGAACGGTGAAGCACCTGACACAACGCAAGAATGCCTCAACGCTGTTCTGCGCTAGGGTGTGCCCTGTCATACCTTTCCAACAGAGCCGAAGCTTCGAAGGATATGGATTCGCGCTGCGCGCCCATCGCAGCCAACGTGGGTGCCTTCAAAGCGTGACTTTTTGTGCTCCGAACACTTCGAGGATAGTGACTATGAGTTACTGCGTAAATTGCTGGTCCCGGCTGCCGACCCACGTTGGGCTACGGCGGCTCGTCTGGCTCGTCGTCCTTGCTGTCGCTTGACACAGCAGAACGGTCACACGCATATAGTTGTATTTGGCGCATCCGTTTTGGAGGCCTGTCGAACTCGGAGTCGCAATGACCGCTCGTGGAACCACTGTCACTCGCACCTTGCATCTTTGCGCTCTCGCGACACGCTCGGTAGTTTTAGCGCTTTTTGAGGAATAAGCGCTATTTTGTTTCCTATGTGGGGAAAAGAGTACAAGGTTCAGCGCCACACAGCCACCCTCGGTTCTTGAGAGGAGAGGGGAGAAAGGGAAGTGGCAGGGCAGGAGAGAGCATGCTGGTTGCCCCCCTCTTGCTGGAGCACTCGACGTCACGTCCGCCGACAAGCGCTCACAATCCACTAAAAATACGGCCAACTGCTCGAAATTACGTGAAATAAACGCTGCGTACAGGAACAGTCGTGTCGTCCGAGTTGAATGTAAGTGTTTTCGTAGCTTTTTCAAATTTTGTTCAGTATCCCTTTAAGTATGTACATGAGCTACAATGACATGACCGGTCTCAAGCATTCTTTTCGTGAGGACATGTGGTCGCCATGTGTTAAAACATAACCGTGGAACAAAAACTCGGTTCGACCCCGGGCGGAGCGGTCGCATTTCGATGAAGGCGAACGCGTATGTGCGATGTCAGTGCACGTTAAAGCACACCAGATGGTCCAATTGCCAGCCATAGGCCTCCAACGCTCAAGTTTGCGCAGCCCGTCCCGCCGCCCCAGCGGAGAGAGGGAAAACTCCGGTAGCTGGGACGGGTCGCTCTTGCTTGGTTTTCCCATCGCGCGCGCGGAGAACGTGCTCCCCGGGGCTTTTATCTCGCATTTTTCACGCTATGGGTGCCGTTCCTTCGTCGTACTCGAAAGCAGACACGCAGTCCTGCTGCATTGTGAACTGTCACAAAAGTTTAAAAATGTCGAAGAGCCGAAAACTTCCTTCACGTTCTACCGTTTCCAATGCAAGCAGTCCGAGGAGCAGAGGCGTCAAGAGTGGATATGGCAGTTCGCCGCGATGCTTTCGCGGTCTTGTCACCTTGAAGCAGTTTTTGTCGTACACAGTATTACGAACTATTAACGGGGAGAAACGCGATGATCGTGCTCATTTGAAAGGGAAGTGCGTTTGTGAACCGAAGTTACAACAAATAGACAGCCGCTGTACGTTTCGAGATTGCGCGCTGGCTTTCCGAGTCAACCATTTGTAATGTTACAGCAGCGGAGCATTTGGGATTATTACACCACAGTTTAAATAACGTACCGTGAGTACTAAGTGTTTAATTCAGCTGATTGCGGTACATTTCCCGTCGCGGCTCCCTGTAAACAGAATTAAGCTGTATGTTTGCACTGAGCGTTTATATTGGCCTTGCATGCGACACGCCGTGATTGCTTAGAAGGCTGAAGTGTTGCGCTGCTAAAATCGTGGTCATGGGTTCGATTCACGCATACAGCATGCATTTCGATGGGAGCGAAATGCACTAACACCGGCGTACTTAGATTTACGTACACGTTAAAGAAACCCAGGTGGCCGAAATTAATCCGAATTAATCCACCACGGCGTGCCTCGTATTAATGTCATGCGTTCGGCACGTAATAAAAAGCCTTGCATGCCGCTTTGGAAACGAGCTGAAAAAGAACCAAGGTGGCAATTAAATTTTCGATGGCTTCGCGAATTCAGATGCGCTTATTATTGGGCACAAATCTCGGCATAATCATACACATGCGCGATCCCAGTGGGTATTGTATAGTATCAGGGGCGTAGCCAGAAATTTTTTCGGGGGGGGGGGGTCCAACCATACTTTATGTATGTTTGTTCGTGCGTCTGTATGTGTGCGTGTACATATACGCAAGCAAAATTGAAAATTTTCGGGGAGGGTTTGCCCCCCCCCCCCCTGGCTATGCCCCTGTATAATATGATGCTGACCAAGCGAGCTCGAAACAACCAAAGCGACATTCGAATAAGCGAACACGGTGCGTGATGAGGCGTCGATTATTCGAAATGAAACACGCCTCTGCAAGAAACATGCATCGTCGAAGTGGGCATGAAATATTTATTTATTTTTTGTTTGCGTATATCATTATGATGTCAAAGGGAGCTCTAAAAAAATCCAAGGCGACATTAAACTTGCGATCCGATGTTGTTATCATTCGATGCAAACCTCGGCAAAAGTGAAACTCCCACGAAACTGAACACTGCGCATTGCGATGCAGCCAGTGACTCAACAGGGCAGATGTAAATTTGTGTTCTTCACACTGAGCTCATAATAAATTTAAAGCCGCACGACAAACTTGGCATCTAAGCAATTGAAAAGTTATCAATAGAAAACGCACTCGAAAGCGTGCTGGTTGGTTGCTGACAGCTCCTAGTATACACGGCTGCCGCAACGAATGTGCGTTTTACCGGTAACATAATTACAGAACTCGCGCAGTCACCTCCCTACTCATGTCAAAGAAATGTCCCGTTCAGCATCTGCACGCACGTAGCGCTCGCACAAACAGCATCGCCCTTGACGACCTGCTCGGTCCCGAAAAGGTGGTCGATCAACCGTCCTCCTCTGGTAAGATTCCCACCGTTAAAACGTTTTTTCCATCTCTGGGATCTTTCTAAACCTTCAGAGCAAGCGACACGTGAAGCTGCACGTGCACGGCGAGCAGAGAACAGCGCGTGCAGGGTGCCTGAACGTGCGGAGACAGCGCAGTCAAAAGGCAGGCGCGGAGAGGGGAGCGACCGGTTTTTGCTAGAAAGGCGGCGAAACGCGTGCGCCGCAGCGCCCCCTGGCGAGCTTGGGAGGCCTATGCAGGCCAGGCTAACCCCGCCTGCTGCAACATCCCACCACCCCCACGTCCCGTAATCATCTAGTGGTTCTGGGACGTTAAACCCCAGATATTATATCATTATCAGGCACGTAGGCAAGGGGGGGGGGCGGGGGGCCCGGGCCCCCCCCGAAATTCGTCCAGCCTTTTATATTCCGACAACATTTTTTTCTTTTTGCCATGGAAAGACTTTCTTTCGAATAATTACGCCTTGGGCCCCCCCCCCCCCCCCCCCGAAAAAAATCCTGGCTACGTGCCTGATCATTATTAGTAACAAAATCTCGATATTTCAGAATCCGCGTCCAGATTTCAGTCATTCTGTAACTGTATCGATGTTTCTCGAACCCTGAGTCCAAATTCCTTTCAGAAATGACCTATATATGAGATATGGGAAAGGTTCCTTTCAAATGGCAGCGTTAGCTGTCATCTTCTTCAAGCTACTCCTGCCCCCCCCCCCTTCAACCTTCACTTTACTGCCCTGGCTCTTGCGGGACTGCATTTAGTGACTGCGGTCCGCTCGCTTTACGGTGAGCTTGAGACACCTGGCGTATACGTAGAGGACATAAACTGCAATGAATTTTCATATTGTACTTTTCTGCTGGCGTAAAGGATTCTTTGTTGATATACTCACTAAAGTACAATCTTTCAACCATATTTCTTCAAGGAGAGAACATGTGCAACCCAGAAACGTCTCATACGTATTGTATAGATGCACAAAGCGTCGCTGGATTGCCACTATTCGCGCTACTTCCACTTATAAGTTCTGATTACGTGGCGATTAGTAGAACTAAAAAATTCAGGAAGGCCTAAAACAGGAAAACAAATATAGGTAAAACAGAGAGGCGGTTCCGTATCAAACATTCACACTGAGTGAGTACAGAAAGACGATACAGACGGTGCCCTTAATAGCTATGACAATTAAGCATGAAATGTCGTCAACTCACCTGTTAATGAGACAATAGAAAATTCAGTGCTTATGGAAAATTGCCTGAAACGGATCGTGAGGACGCTTACCAGAAAAACAGAGCGTTCGGTATAACAGCCTTTCTCGAAGCCCCTTCCTAACATCTTTAAGATGGCTCCTAATAATTTCCTTTTTTTTTATAACGCAAACTCAATTTCGCTGTTTTACTAAGCGGTAAGCACAATGTTTTGTACTGTATACTCAAGGCGCGCCCACATAATTATATATCTGTTTTCAAAATCCCCTTGGCAACGTAAATGTGTAAACAGTAGTAGAAGTTGCAGACATTCAAAGAATAAAGCAGATATCTTATTTTGGTAGTCCGTTACAAAAGATATACTGCAGTGACTAGACCGTAAAAAACAGCACAGAGACTTAGGCAATGTATGGGATGCAAAAGGACAGCCAAGAAAGCACTTGTGCTAACATTCGAATTATTTTATTTTATTTGAATAAGGACAGCAGGAAAAAAAAAAATACGGTAGGCCAAGATAACGCTCGCTCTATTATATCTATCATCAGTATCAGTAATACTAAAGTTGTTAGAATCTTATTTGCATATAACTTAATTCATTGCATGTAAGTCAAACTTACATCCACGAGATCTTTCAAATCGTTAATATGTAAAAGCCACGAGACGCAAAGCAAACCCATCCTTGCAGGCGTCAGATTTTGTTACGAAGCAAGACGCAGAGAATCTTCAATAACGACACTGTAGCAACGTCAGAATTTGCGCGATAGACGCCGCACGCATTGGAGAACGCGGCGTAGGACAGTGGTTAAGAGCAACTGTCATGGCATGGGCGCAACTAAAAACAAAGAAACATCGAGAAAACATAAGGTACTTGGGATGGGCGTAGACGTCCGCGCGCTTGTTACTGTCGAGACTGCGCGAGCGCTGCCACGTGACTCTGCTCCACCAATACGGACGCGCAGACCTCATATTCTGCCCTCACTGGAGCGCACTAGCGGAAAGAAAATTTCATCACCGCCTTTAGTTTTATTTAGATGGCATAGTGACGCCAGGACCATTTTGAGGAGCGGAGTTGGGCCAGCGATTATTGTCTCGCACGGTTGTGTTGCTACAGCAGTATCTTGTATCTTAAGATACACGATACATTATCGAATGTATCGGAAATACAGATACAGATACCTGTTTTTCGAGACGTATCGCGATGCAGATACAAGATACCCAAAGAGTATCTAAGATAGTATCTAAGATACATGTATCTTCGATACTGCCCAGCACTGATTGTCGAGTATAATGCGGTGATGCAAGTGCTGCTCCAAACTGCTCCAAAAGTGTAATGCTGCTACATGCTGCTCCAAACTGATTTTTGTTACTAACTGCTCTGACGTGCTCCAAATGGCACTGAGAAAATGAAGGTGAGGAGCTTTAACAGTGTGACAAACTGGCAAGCCCTAAAGAAACTGAAGAGAGTCTGTATACTGTCATCCTAGTATGCTACTAGTATGCAGCTTTAATGACTCTGACCTCATTTATGCAACAACTGGCATGTCAAGCATTTAGCTCATCTAGCTTTTTTTTTTTTTTTTTTTTTTCAATTTCACATGCAGGCTATTTTGATTTTTGTGAAATGTGACAGTGACGAAGATTGTGTTTTAAATATATTGCTCATAGCACAGCGCATTCGATAACCATCTTTTTAATTGTTCAGTTCTTACAATTTAAATTCATTGAGACCGACCGCCTCCAGTACATGTAAAATTGTCCAATTTTTTTTAAAAATTGCCCTTTCCGCAGAACACCACTACGATGCATAGTACATGCTATGCAACGCTTGTACATTAAACAGCTCCTTGTCTTTTTCTGTCATTTGCTGTTTCGTGAACGTGACAGAAATATTTACGACCTAAAATCATTGCGAAGCGTGTGACTGAGCATCGCAGCACAGAGTCGCTGGGAGCGATATCGAGGTTTTTTTGTTTTTTGCGTCGGAAAATGTAGTAATATATACTTTTCAAAACCAACTCTTAGTTTTTTTTTCTGTCAGTTTGTTGTTTCGTGACCACGAGATAACATATTTTAAGGCCTAAAATAATGCACATGTTTTTAGAGATTAAGTTAAGAGCATGTGCTTGGCTTTAAATTGGGGAGTTTAAGAAAATTGAAGGAGGCCTTTCTTAAAATTGATTTTCAAAATACAGTAAAAGCTCGTTAATTTGACACTCGTTAATTTGGAATATTGATAATTCGGATGTGTTCTTTAGTCCCGGCCAGCATCTACATTGTACAGTGGCATCGAACTCTTGTTAATCAGTCATATTTGGACCGCGACCTGGTTAATTCGGTAATCTTAAAGGGCGCCAAGCACAAAGCTCCACAAATATGCGATGCAAAGTAGCGAAAATGATGTTCGCGGACATTCGAAACGGCCGTGGCCTTTCAGATAGGCGTGATCGCCATCCATGATCACGTTGTTGGTATGTAATAAGGTATGGGTTCAGAGCAGATTTCGCTTAAGGCACGGGGTCTTGAGCCACGTCACATTGTGAACAAAGTCACAAATGACGAAAATTACGGCTTTTGCACTGCCTGTGTGCAAAATAATACTGTTTATGTATTCCGCAAGAAAAATTAAAGTGCATTGATTAAATAGACATTTGTCAATTGTTTTCCTGATTCTTTCAATAATTTGGCATTCGGTTAATTCAGACAGTTTTCCGGTCCTGTGAAATCTAAATTAATGAGCTTTAACGTATTGCATTCTTTAGATATAGGCCCTTACTTTGAAATTATACTCGCAATTATATTTGGCACAATTGTTAACCTAAGTGTGGCAACGCTCTGGAAAATTGATAAAATACTGACTGTCATACCAGCAGAGCAAGAAAGTCTGAAATTAGGGCATTATTGAACGATGTGCCTTATTTGTGATTATTTTCCTTAGAATAGGAGCCCCAATACTGCAAAGTAACAGCAATTTGTCAATTTTTGCTATTCCTAGTATGCCAAGAAAAGTTGAGACCAATAGGTACAACCGTTTTTTGTAGGATTTCGTCAAAATTTCATTCTCGTGCAATTTGCAAAAAGCAGTTGTGGCTCAGTGAAGACTTACGAATTTTTTTGACAAAGGCAAAAAAATTTTTTTTTATCTAAGATTGCTGTTGTGTTCGGGGACTCGGACAGCAAATATATTTTTAAAGTTAAATTAAAGGGGGTCACCGACATGCACCAATGTCCTTATCTGAACATATTCGCCTGCGATTGGGGACGCAACGCTCCCTTGCTTGCGTGTTGGAAGTTCAGCATTGTGTAATATTTTGTGCCAGTGGTGGTGACGCGACTGTGTTGTTGCTGCTGGCACTGTTAACATGGCAATCATTGCCAGTAACTTGCTGTCCGGTGCCAGCAGTTGAGCTTTTATGCTGTGTGTGTCTTGATCTCATTTCTTGTATCCGTGCTTGCTTGCCTAACTTCTTTTATCATGCAACAGTGTTCTAGCCGTGCGTGCTCAAAAAGGTAACGTGCCGCTCTGAGTAACCGACCCTTGCACCCTGTGCAGGTTTTGGAGGGTGACTCTGGTGAAGACCCAAGTTCCATGCGCTCAAACTTCTCGAGGTGATCATACTACAGTGCAAGGGCCAGATTGATCAGGTGAGTTGCCTCAGTTGGTATTAATGCTTGTGTTCGGGTAGTGCTATGCTGTAGTTGTGCTACAGCTTTCGCTAGTTTATGATGTAGTACAGTAAAAGCTCGTTAATTTGGATTTCTAGGGACCGGAAAAATGTCCGAATTAACCGAATGTCCGAATTATCGAATGGTCGAAATAAACACAATAAAGCACGAGTTTTTTCAACATACCTTACTTAACAAAGTAATCGCGGATGCTGTCTGTTTTCGAGCAGAAATTCGCGCGGACACAATTTTCTGAGCCATTCAGGTGCTCAGCAGCTCGCATGATGTCTGCAGTGTCCGCAAAAGTTTCACCCGTCATCCACGCTTTTCGGTTGGCACGGTAATCCACAGGGAAGACTGTTGATTTCTTAAAGCAGCGTGGCTTTTGAACCTTTCCGATAACGAGAAGCGGCAAGCGCTGTTCCCGTCACGTTGGCGGCTAAAAGTACGGTTACTCGTTCCTTGCTTTTTTTACCGCCGATACAAGGATCCCCTTTCATCACTCTTTCAACATTTCTGGAGAGGTCAGGAGAGCCCATTATTCAGAGCACGCAAGATTTCTACTTTGGTGGTGAAGTCTTTGCCTCGTACTGCGCCGCTTCGCCGGCGATGCCGTCGGCGGAGAGTGCGGTCACACGAGAAGTCAGCAACAAAAGCACCAGCAACGATCAGCTAAAGGAGCCGTACTGAAACGTTCCTCGATAAATCGGCGATCAACGATGCAGCACACCAACGGGAACAAAGCAACAAAACCCACAGGCGAAAAAAAGGCGTTCAACCAGTCTCAAGCCAAGCCAAGTCGATAATTGATGTCCATGGCGGCTGCTGCGTTTGAGCTTCACTTTTGTTCCGAATTGTTCTTTTTTTTCGTTTTGAGCCTCGCCAACGGCCCGAAAGTCGCCGAATTATCCGATTTGCGGTCAAATCTGTCCGAAATAACGAGCGCCCAGTCTCATAGTGATGCGTTATTTACAGGGACCAATGACGTGTCCGAAT